>NW_012106731.1:1246936-1249420 GCF_000951045.1 Mandrillus leucophaeus
TGTTATCTGGGGAATTTACCTTTATGGGAGAATTCTTGGGAAGATAGCAGTTTTCTCTCAATCCAATTGTGTTGTCTTCTGTTAAACCTCTGTTGTCCCTTAAAATCAGCCCACATGAAAAGAAGACAATGTTCTTCTTCAAAGCTCTGATGGATGACTTTAGAGACTGTTTCAGGAACACTCTGTCTTTTTGCTGAGATGTTGGTAGAATACAATAGATAACATTTACCGAGCTCACAGGGGGGTTGCTGCTTGCCCACAGCAGTTTGTAAGCTGTTGGTTGTGGCATTAAATTTAAAGTTCCACAAAGTGAAGCAAAAATGTATAATAATGCTATTCTTGTACCGGTTGCAGGGTTTTAGTTCGGGCATTATGGGGGTATTGAGTTGTTTAAATATCAATACTTTCATGTTCTCATATAATTGTCTTAGAATAATCAATGTTTTGTGCTGATAAAATACTTTTAATCTAGGATTCTCGCAGATTCCCTATCCCCCACATATATTTGAGTGATAAACTTGTTGAAAGTTCAACATGTCAAGGATGACTTGCTCTAGCAAGCTGTAGTCTTCCCAGGCCCCCACCTTTCCTGGTTAGAGGATTGTCCTGATGAGACCAAAAGATCAGATTTAATACAGCGCAGCAGACTTAGAACACAGGAAAATAGTCTTTTGTCGCCCTCAGTTTACCCCTATCCCTAGTCACCTCTCTCGTAAGTGAAGGTAAAAGCAACTAGATGAGAGTGTGGATCATTCTCACCAAATTGCTATCACTGGCAGTGAAAAATGGCTCCAAAAGATGATCTTATTTGGTGGGCCAAATGTGAAGAGCATTATGTTAAGATAAAATCAGTAACAATTGCATCCTAAGATGCCATTTATTGCATTTTTTCTATAAGCCAAACACTGGGCTAAACACTGAACAAGCATGATCACTTTTAACTTTCAACAACTCTGGGGATAACCCAGAATGGGGATAACCATTCTACAGAGGAGGGGAACTGAGGATCAAAGAGGTTAAAATTTTTGCACAAATTCACAGAGAATTGTGAACTGGGATTTGAATTTAGGTGTCTCGTCCCAGAGCTTCTCAACCACGTCTCCACAGCCGTGCTGTATACCAATTGTAAGCATGCATATTTCTCAGTCTTTGGATTCATTATTCATTATTCATTATTCATTATTTTGGATATAAAATTCACAGACTAATAAAAAGAAGTATGTAGTGAGAAGTGTGCTCAAGCCAAGCAGCCCATGAAAGGCCGTACAATAGAGGGCAAAGTGAAAGCCACATGCAGGACTGTGGAATACTGTGGGGATGTTTCATACAATACTGAACGCCATGTTTGGTGGAAGACATTGCGTGAAAATAAATATGTAGGCCATCGCTACCCGTGTGTGCGCTTGCTGTCATGGAGCAAACTTCCAGTGACCACCAAGAATGAACCACAGTGAACTAGAAGATGTGTCCTCTGATAAACAATGTTTGTGATGTAGCCAAACAGGAAAAGCCTTGGTTTGAACCTCTGGGGAGCCCGTTTCCTAAGAGACTCTGGGGCACAACAATAAGAGCTGCTGTTTACTGAGAGTCTCGTGTCCCCCCAAGCACTGTAGCTATCTCAGTTTGGTTTTAGGTGGGTAAGATCCCCATGCTACAAATGAAGAAACTGAGGCTCAAAGAAATTTCCCTAAGGTCAACCACATCAGTGGCAGAATTGGAACAGTAAGTGTTCTTAATGACTAAAATAGTTGGAAATACACATCAGGGCTAAAATCTCATGAAGGTTCCCTAATTAAATTCACAAGGTAGACTTTGCTTTGAAGTGAAGTGAGATACCTTCTAAATCCAAAGTCTGTTTAATATTTTCCACCATTAGAATAAATGCACACTTAAGCCAAGGTACAAGAAGAGGAATTCCATGTGGAAAACTGCAGGTGAGTCTAGTTAGGCCAAGAGGTATAAAAGGCTGGGGAGTTGTCTGGCATACCTGGTATTTGCACCATCAGCATCTTGCACTTAGTGGATGCTAAGCAAATATTTGTGATTTGTTTCAATAGCATGGATGTTTGTCTGAATATTTAAATATTCACCCTAGTTTGGTTTTACTTTGGTAGACTGACTCCATGTTCACTCTGGCAGAATTTCAACTTATATGTGTCAGCCTTAAATAACAAGGTTCAGAAAATATGATAAAGTATAGCATTTATTTGAGCCCAAACTTGAGGATAGCCACCTGGGAGTACAGATTCAAGTTGCCTTGTACACTAGGATTAACAGCAGTTACAAGTGAATTTTTAAAGGAAAAAATAAGAGGCAGTTCCTAAATTGTTTACCAAGAATTTATATTTAAATAACATAAGCTATTGGCCAGGCACGGTGGCTCATGCCTATAATCTCAGCACTTTGAGAGTCTGAGGCAGGACAATTACTTAAGCCCAGAGTTTGAGAGCAACCTGGGCAACATAGCAAGACCCCAATCTCTAC
>NW_012106731.1:1256138-1273335 GCF_000951045.1 Mandrillus leucophaeus
ACCAGCCTGACCAACATGGTGAAACTAAAAATACAAAATTAGCCAGACGTGGTGGTGCACGCCTGTAATCCCAGCTACTCAGGAGGCTTGAGGCAGAAGAATCGCTTGAACCTGCGAGGCAGAGGTTGTGGTGAGCCAAGATCACGCCACTGTACTCCAGCCTCAGCATCAAGAGCAAAACTCTATCTCAAAAGAAAGAAAAAAATAATTTTTTTATAAACCCATAAGCTATTGTTCTTTGTACCACAGATCCCAGTAACATGAAGATAATGGAGGCAGCATCTAGTCAGAAACCAAACGGCTTTAAATAGTTCCCCACCACCACTCCTGCATGGGGGGAGCGTGACTGAAGTCCCATATCATGTCTCTCAGGGTGTGATAAATTTTGCATAACTCGTATAGCTCAAATGGTTCTGAGCTATTTTTCTTTTCTCAATGGATAAAGTTTTAGCTTGAGATGTACTTTCCTTCTGTATTTCTTGACCCTTTTAAAAACTGTATTGGTATTTTACAATTCAGAATCTATTACATTATGGAAGGGGGTCCAAAAACCTTGAGAGCCATCTTGTAGTTAAAGCATCTTCCTCACGTGTTCCTGGATCTACAACATGGGATAAAAATCTTACATTAGTTTCAGAGTTAAAGAGTTTAACTTTTTTTTTATTGCTTTCTTGTCATCACAATTACAATTACGCCTCATTTATTATTATTTTGCATTCTCCAATATTTTAAAAAACACAATTTAAAACTTCCCATGTATAAAAACACTTACATTTTAAAACATCACTGCCAGCATGTGTGTGTGCTCATGTGTGAGTACAGATGTGTATAGACAGACATGTACATTTTTAAAGACTTCGTTGTCTCTGCAGTGAAGACAATATGTTTTATTTTTTGTTCCTTATACTTCTCTGTATTTTCTATATTTGCTTCAATAAGCTGGTGTAACTTTTAATTTTTTTAATTAAAAAAATTTTTAGTCTAAAATTACACTTAAACATTAGCAGCTGCTGCTGGGGAAAGATGGACAAATTGCCCAGGCAGCCACATTAGAAGAAGAAAGCCATTTGAATACAGTTAGGTACTTATTTTTATTGAGACAGCATCTTGCTGTGTCACCCAGGGTTTTGCCCTGTTGCCACAGCTCACTGCAGCCGTGACCCAGGCTCAAGTGATCCTCCCACCTCAGGCCCCTCTCCCCCGCCAGTAGCCAAGACTACAGGCAGGCACAGACTGGCACCGCCACACTCGGCTAATTTTTTTTTTTTTTTTTGAGGCAGGGTCTCACTATGTTGTCCAGGCTGGTCTTGAACTCCTGAGCTCAAGTGATCCTCTCACCTTGGCTTCCTAAAGTGCTGGGATTACAGACAAGTCATGGCAGCTGGCTAAGTACAGTTATTCAGCATAAGCATAACAAAAACAGAATAGTAGCCCAGTTCCTGTGTTAATGAAATAGTAAGGGTGTAACTAGGGCAAGCTGGCCCTGTTTATGTCACATGAATTTGTTATAGAAAGCACTCTTGAGAACACAAACAAAAGAAAAGAAAAAAATTTTAGAAACATACTCACATGTTAATATAAAATGGACTGCGTTTTGTGGCTATATGACAATTTTCAACATCAGTCTCCTTAAGAAGGGAGTCAAATGTTCTAGAGAGATCCAAATATAATACAGTCTCATAGGGAACAAAATAAGGAGTTGCCGTGATAAACTTTTTGCTTTGCCAGGTACGTACTACAATGATTGGTTGATATCATCCAAAAATGAACTAAAATCACAAATTCATTTTCACAGATTTCTTGTTAGAACTTATGTTGTTTCCTTAAGAAAATGCAACTATATTAACTCTTGGCTATTGCAATCAAGAATAAAACAGTCAAGGGGAAAAAAAAACAGTGGCCAAATTTATAAAGTTATGTGTATTTGGCTTTGAAATATTTTTGGAACGTGACATTGGCCTTGCTTAGGTAAATAATCAATTTGCCATGTCTTATAACATATCTATTTGAAGGCATTGAGAAGAGATGGAGAAACTCTCAAACTGAATGTACTTGTGATAATTATCAAGCCGTAATGCAAATAACAGAAAGTTGATTGTCCTATTCCCTGCACGACATCTTTCTCTTGGTAATTTGAAGAACAGGGTCTTTCAATTACCTTTTTTGCCTTCCTACTACAGCAATACCTCACCTGTGATGAATCTGTCCTCTCGCAACCTTCGCTGTCACAAACCATCTGAGAAGTTAGGAAGTCAGCACATAGGCCTTTAGGTTGCCAAAACAGAATCCCAAAGTTCAAGCACTACAGTGCATGCACTTGATTTCAGAGAAAATCTCTTTAGACCCAGTACATCCTATTTATAATTGGTTTTTACACAAGCTTAGTTATCTGGTTGGGTTCCAAGACATAGCTAATTCTAAGACAAAATATTAATTACAAGTAGAGGGAGGGCCTCATAAGATCTAGCATATGACTACAGAAAGAAGGAAAACAATAGATGAAGGAGGAAGAAAAAACATAAAAAGGAAAACAACCAGGGCACTTAGTGTTGGGCCAAAATGTCATATAAATCTTAGAAGGCCTTCAGAGCATTATAGCGTAAACAATAATTTAATACTTTTTTCATAAGTGTCTAGTAGATTTTTTTGAGAAGAGTAAAATACTCTTTATTTGGTATTACACTTTGGTGTGTAATATTAAATTTCTTTATTTGATTTTTATTAGATTTTGTTATTTATAAGATTTTATTATTTATAAAGTATATTTGATATTACAGTACATGCCAAAGTGTAATATCAAATAAAAAATATTTAACTCTTCTCAACTATCACACTTTAGTGTATAATATCACTCTAAATACTGCACTTCTCTAAAGTCTACACTAAAATACCTTTCTATAAGTAAAGGAAACCATTTTAGATACAGGGAATTCTAATTAGATTGGCATAGTCAAAGCCAAAAATATAAAGTAGACATTGCTACCTTGTCTTCAGCCCTTGCCTGTAAGAGGCAAAAGAACACAAAATACAGGTGACTCTTGCTTGATTCTGAGACAGTGAAGGAATTTCCCCAGTATTTAAATATATTCACATAACTAGTTATATAAATCTAAACATAAAACCAGTTTCCGATAGGTTTTAAGGTGTATTCATCTTTATGAAAAGTTGAACATTACTAATGAAGTCCAACCATATCTTCAGAAGGGGGAAACAGTGACAGCAGTTACTGAATCAAAATTACTATCAAAATTCAAAGAAACATCGAACATACTCATTTAACCACAATCCAGTCTTAGTTAACAGGACTGCCCAACAAAAATATTCTGTCAGATGTTAATGATCTGAATTCTGGTATATGAGATCTATTAAATCATGGTACACATTAAAAAGTCATGAGATGTTCCTGTTTTGTAATAAACAAGGCAGTGGCCAACTAATTAATGCTCGTTAGTTTTTTTGAGATAGGCTATCAAGTCTGCCCTTTCTGCTTTCTTCTTAATGCTAGTGAAGATCAATTTTGTTCCAGGGATGAACTTTTTGGGATTCTTCAAATACTCCATCAGTGTTTCCTGTCCCCAGGTGATGCTTTTGTTTTCACTGGCGTCTGTGTAAGTGAATCCAAAGGCCTGAGCTGTCCTCTGTCCAGAGACCATGGAGATGTGGCCCAGTCTTGTGTTTGCCTCCCTTTCCCACAGTGTGGCACTGGGCATACTTCTAGACAAAAATCTTGCTTTTCTCAACATCACCCATATTTAATTCTCTCTTTCGTCATTGGCACTACTAAGGTTCCCATTCAGAGGCTAGACATCCTGCTCTCCAAATTTCTAATAAATTTTAAAATAAAATTTCTGATGACTGTTTATCATCAGGAAAGTAAATTCTATTCAGAATTCTCTAAAAAGAAGAGAAATATGTCATAATTTAGAAATATTCCTTTAAAAATATTTATGATAACTGCCGTCTTTGTTTTCATGTGTTTACTTGGATAAAAATCCAGCTATTTGGATATTCAGCTATCCCAATTACTTACTAAAGCTCTAATCAGCTGAGATTCATTGCTGTTTGCTCTGGTGATGTTCTAAAATACATGATCACAGAGATTTCTGAAGTTCGGATTTACTTCATTATATTCTTTGAGAGAACTATCCAGAGAGTAACTTCTATTTCCAGTTTGCAGAATGTTTCTCTTGTAGCCCAAGGGAATGAATGTGTTCCTTATGAATACAGGTAGACTTGACCAACTGGAGGACCAAGTACAGAATTTCCTATGTTTATAATGTCTCCATCCCAGAGTTTGTAACAGTTCATTATGGTTATTTAAACTCAAGCAAGGCTGAACTTGTATCTCATTACATAATAGTACAAAGTAACTCAGCCAAAACTTTGTGTTCACTCCCCTGGCCTTTTTTGTCTTGTAACCACCACCTCTGTGATTTTTGCTGCTTCCAAATAAAGGCCAAACCACATGTGTCATCTTCTACATCCTCTTGTAGTGCCAGAAAGCCCCACTCTCTAGTTCTCCGATAACCATAACAGTTGTGAGCATTCTAGATCTTATTTAACTTAAGACAGTGGGTTAATTTTAGGTATGACTATAGAGAGATAATGCAAATTCTTTCACAGCAACTTGAAGTTCAGCCTTCACAGAAGCAGAGAGTACTACAGGTGGCAGAAAGTTATTCCTGCCAGCAAATAGTAGTAGAAGTTTCTTTAGAACAAAAGGAGAAAAAGACACATCCAGTCTCAGTGGGATTAAATTAGACAGTGGGAGTTGGCTACCTAAACAGTACTTTTTTGGGTACTTATTGCTGCTGAAGCGTTTGGGGATGTACTGTGCATAAATACATGATCTGATAAATCTTTTCCTTCTCCTTTATCACTGGATTGGGGTGGACAAACAAGTGTTCCTCGAGGCAAAATGGCAAGCCACTGTATTCACAAAAGGAAGATAAGGAAGTACAAACTAGATACATGAATGGTGAGGGGAAACATCTATTGTAATTTGCAAGGTTTCTTCATTTACGAAGGCTTTTAGGAAGATGTGAGGTTTGAATCAAAGATGGAGCCTCCCGCAGAACCTGAAATGATGAAGAGAAAGGGGAAGCCGTGAACTTCCAGGCACAGAGGATCTCTTTCCTGGCCAATAGACTCATGAAACAGGGTTATACCTCTTTTATCACAAAAGATGCCGCCTTTGGGTTATGGTCCACAGGCACATTCCCCAGTCAATGACAGTATCTTCACCTGCAGAGTGAACACGAGAACTGAGAAAATAGCCTGGACACTCAGAATAGGAAAAACACTTCCCTGAAATATTTAGACAAGTAATACAAAGTTTATTTTAGGTAGCTGCCTTAGTTCTCTGCTTTGACATGACGTGTTCAAAAAAGAGAAGAGGCGGGATAGAAATGGGGTGGAGGTGAGAATAAATGGCTTAAATTCAGAAGTTGTCAAGCCAGATTTTTCTCCTGCCTGTTTCTATTTATGAAACTTTGCACAGCACCCTCAATTTTGAGGGTAGATTTAGAATGTATTTTCACTTGGCGATGGGGAACACAGATCCCCTTGTCCACAATTGGGTGGGTTTATAAGAAGAGAAAGCATGAAATAAAGATGAGAGAGACACCCAGGATGAGATCCGGTTTTTCCTAAACACTCACCTGAAATGCCAGACACTCCAAAAGCTTCTGCATTTACAGAGAGTGAGAAATCTCTCTGCTGTCTGTGCTTCATTGGAAAGTAGAGGGACTATTGCTCTTTCAAGTGGGGGAGATTTGTGTAACAGAAAGAAACAGCAGAAAATAGGTCAGCAAAGTCAAGTGACCTGCACAGATGGGTGTTTTGAGATGTGTAAGCCGAGGTTCTACAGTCACTACCCAGATTCACTTACAAATATCAGGAGTAAAGGCCGGAAATAGAAACATTTTCCAGGCAGGAAGGAGTGGGGAAGAGGGAGAAGTGGGTTATCTTTTTTCCTTCAAATCACTACCATTTCCAGCATTTGAAAAAACATTTTCTTAAAGTCACTTTGCTCAACAGATGACAGTATTTCTTGGGAAAGTAGTAAAAAAAAAAAAAAAAAAAAGGAAAAAAAATTCAAGCAATTTTTTTCCCTTTCAACCACCACCTTCCTTTTCTTCCCACCTGTGAATATGAATACAAGACAATTTCATTCTTAGGGTACTTTATTGGCCCCATTCTCCTTGAATATCCCAACATCGTGCAATCACTTCTTGTTTCAAGCAGTAACCCTAGTACCAAGCACAATTTTGACATCGCCACTAATTCTTTTGAACAAGGCTGTGTTGGCAAATATGAAACAGGGTAGACGTTGGCAAGTGCTTTCAGAATAATTATAGGGTTTCTCGAGTAGTACAGTATAAATAATTGCTGGTTTAAAAGCGTTATTGTGAACGGCAATTTATACTAAAATTTATATTTGCTCCTTAACCAATATGTGTCGAGAGTGCCTCACTCCCTCTCCTACCTCCCCACCTTGAGCTCTCAAGGGCTTTGGAAGCTTTTGATTTTATTACACTTTTAACTTAGCAAGGCAACTACAAGGCATGTCTAGGCCATAGTAAATAAGGGTAAGAATAATGCATTTAATCAATGGCCATGAATGAAGTAATGAAACTGTTTCAGCTCTGGCCACCTGGTGTGCTCCCAGGATACTGATGTACAGAAAGGCCATTTTGGTACAGAGAGAAGCTAAGAACTGCAGTGGCATCACTTTTGCCTGGCAAGTAGGGCACACTGAAGATTATCACCTCTTCTTTGGCTTATGATGGCGTGGATGCAGGGCACAGAGGACCAAGACACAGGAAACTCTTGGAGATAATGCAGCTCTAAAATGGCCACAGAGACTTATTAAAATATATTTTTTCTTCTCTGTGGAAATTTTCATTTTATCCTATGGTACATTAAAAATGGGTGGCTACATCAGAAAAGCAGGGGGTGAGCATGGGGGAAAGAAAGCCTTGATGGCTGGGGGAGAATGGTTTTAGAAGTGTTCTTCTCTCTTCTCTTTGGGTGAATGCTAAATAGCAGTCCTTCTTTTCCAAACAGGTGACCGTATGTCATCTTCTTGTCTGTTGATCCTAGTGGCTTCTCTTACCCAGCCTGAGAACTCCCCTGAGATTTTTCACATCCTGAATGTTTCTTACCAAAGTAGCTAGAGTTCTAGGATAATGTGTTTTTTGTTTCAACTGCGGTTCCTGGTTTCTGCTCTCTAAAGCCCTTTTAAGCCATATTTTCCATGATTGTTCAGTGCTGGCTTTGGTATTTAAATAAGCCTTTCAATGGGTCATTAGCCCTGTAATTAATTCTAGCTATTTTTAAATGGTGCCTTGGTTATTAAAGAGCCGCCATATTCACAACAGTCTTGTCTTTCTTGGAGAATTACTAAGCATTTGCTGATTTTTTTTTTAGTGCCAAAAATATTACGATTTTTTCTCATTGTGAATATATTTCTCATTGATAGGAAGAGTCAATCTTTTTGAATGAGGACAGAAAATATTTAACTGTTACAGTTCCATATAATAGCCTTGTGCTTTTATTTTTCTTTCAAATAATCACAAAAAATACCCATCCTGTACCCCAGACCCTGTCAGAGCTGTATGTATTTTACTTTACTTACATTTTAAAAAATCAGTATCAGCAAATCACAGTACTTCAATTGGAAATAACTTTACAGTGAAAGAGAAGTGACTGGATTAAAATCACTTACTCAGTGTTAGAGAGGAAAAAACCCAACTTCTTCCTCTACCCACTTATATTCAGTGTCTGGGGCCCCACAAAATAAACTTACAAAAGACAGGTTAACAGGAGAGAAAGGATTATTTTATATGTATATGAGGGGGCCTCACAGAAATTAAGTGAAAACCCCCAGGAAGGTCATCAGATCTGGAGACTTATATACCATTTTAACAAAGTGCAATAAACTTATGGAGAAGTGACAAAATAAAGGAAAATGGTTTGAGGCTTCTAGGGGCCATAAATTGTGGGAAGGTAAATGTATGTGGGAACTAATGGAAGACAAGGGTTACTTCAATAAGGTTTGTTTTAGCAGATTTAAGTCAGTGCCCATCTGTAGTGATAAGTGTTGTCTCCTCTTCCTGGTATGGGTTGGGGCAGAGGGTACCTTTGCAAGGGGAAATGTATGCCTTGCTTATAGCCAGATAGGGGGAAGGTAGAGAGCTTTTTCTGTTGTTTCTCAGTTGCTTTCAGCTCAAAATAATCTTCATGCCAGAGTGTCATAATTTGGGGTAGCATATTCTGATCTTCTCACCGGTTAGTTGAAGAGCTAAAATTAGAACTTAAACCATCTGACTCCTAGCCCATTCTTTTGATTTCTCTATGCTTTATTATGTAATATTAAAATAGCTGTTAGTCTCCGTGATACTACTACAAGAGGCTTACCAATTCTAATATTAGAACCAACCAACAAGCCTGGCTCCACACCCTTGGCACATGTCACAATCAATCACAGCACAGTGCATCTCAACCAGCCCCCAAGCATTCACTTGAAATCCATGTGACTCGGAATATGAGCTGAAACTCACTTGCCATCTTGACCTTATAGTAATCCCAGGATAAAGCAGTAATTCCTGGTTCAGAAAAGCAGATGGAGATTAACTTTGATTATTGAGTATTATCTGGGATCAGATAAAAATATCAATAGCTCATATAACAATAGTAATAGCAGTTACCATTGTATGCCAGGCATTGAGCTAGTTGCTTACATATATTCTTGCATTGGAGCCTCATAACAGCCCTGTGAAGTAGTTACTGTTATCTCTGTGGTAGAGATTAGGAAATAGAGGTTTGGAGAGGTTAAATAACTTGCCCATGATCACAGTGCTAATAAGTGGAAGATTTAGCACTGGGGTCCAAGGCTGTCTATCTGTAAAGCCAGTCCTTGACATCTAACAACATATATGGAGAGGTCCATGTGCTGACCACTTGCAGCCCAGCCGTAGATGTCGCAAGAGTAGTTATTAACTTTCTCACCTCCAGCCTTTTCTTTTAATCCTGTGAATTCCTTTGACATCTGTGGGTGGCAGGCTCTAGTAAATGTAGTTCAGAAGAAGATGCCTGCCCCAATTGATTTTTTAGACACTTTAATTTGTGTTGGTTCTTGCCGTAGACTTTCCACACTAGAAGGAAAGACCTGAGGCTGTAATTGGGTATTTTAATAACCCTTTCATTCCACTCCAGGGTAGTAGATATTACATGCTAGAAGCAGGCGGTAGGATTTCCTAATTTATTTATTCCTTTGGAGCACCTGCTGTGTGTCAGGCACGGAGGCAGGCACTGGGAAGATAGGATGGAGAAGAATGACAGGTTCCTGCTCTATACATCTTATTCTTAATGTGTGGAGACAGCTTATAAATATGTGGCATTCCAGGGAGTGGTAAATGCTTCGAAGAATGAATGTAGGTATTCATAGCAGGTGACTTGCGGGGAGAGGACTAGGGATGCCTTGAGTTTTTCATTTCCTGTGGACCCTAGGACAAATATTAAGAAAAACTTTTCAAAAAGCAAGATAAGCTGTATCTCTAAATATGACTGCAGTGCACTTGTGGCTAGGACGGAGACTGAGGAAAATGTAAAATAGACAGGGTATAATTTAGTGTAATTTTCCTGTTTGACACCACTATCATTTTCCCAGTCTTCTGGGCCCTTCTCTCCCTGATAACTCTCTGCATCGTGTTCTACCTACGGTGCAAGGCTCATTGCCTCTCCCTAACACCACCACTGTGAACCATGAAGGATCCTGTGTTTTGTGTCCTCAAAGTCAGGTCCCCTGTGGCTACCGAAGCTCAACCAGCTACATTGATAAAAGAGCCTCGGCTCACTCTTCCCAAGTGCATTGTTTCTGTTCACACTGGTTCTGTTTTTCTCTGTGAAATGAGGAGGTTGGGATAAACCCTAGTTGAAAAGGTGGCAGGAGAATGAACAGATGGTGGCAGTATCACCTTGGTGTTCCCCAGCTTGGTAACCTTGAGACAGTCACGTTACCTCTCAGCCTCAGGTGCCTTGCATGAAAAGAAAGGGGTTTGATTTGTTAATCACAGAGGACTTTAGGGCCTGGTTTTGAATGATTTAAAAGGTTCCATGTAGCTCCTTAGAGTACACTAAACAAAACAGAAACTATAATTTATTAGAGGCTGTGCATCTCTTTCCAGAGGAGTTTCAGACCAGGAAAGAGGACAGTAGTACAGTATCATTGTGGGGCTGTAGGAAAAATTATTCAAGGTCTTTTAACTTTCCTTCCTGAGGACAGTTAGTGAGGGAAATGAACTCTTATGAGGTTGTTAATGAGATCAGAGCAAAGATGGGTCTTTGTACTCCCAAACTATGTTTAATTTCTTAAACTTTAGAAATGGCAGGTTTTAACTAAGTCAGCCAGATCGGAATGCGAGAACCAAGCAGGGACCAGGATGAGCCAAAGCATCAGAATCACTTACTTGTGAAACTGACCGGCTTCTGCTTGTTATCTGTCATTTTACTCCATATTGAGGTCAGAGTGGTAAAGCTATTATGCAGTATACATTTCCTTTTGCTTAAAAGACATGAGATTATCAAAACAACAGGGAAGGGACGTTACTCACTGTCACCAGTGATTTTCAAATGCCTAGATATAGTCTCCATAAATATATTAATGTGTTGCATATTCCCTATATAGCTATAGTTATTTCTTAATTGATTTCACTCTGGAATACTGTGAAATCGCCTTATGGAAATCTGAAACATAAAAAGATACTACTTACTTTGTAGCTATCCTGTTTTCTTCTAAAGGTGTTGGTTAAGTGTGATGAAGCATCAGTGGTCCACACAGTGACTCTTCCAGACAAATTAAATTAGCAGAAGGAGCAGCAAAACCAGCAGTTATGCAAAATGTTTCTTTTTGTTTTCTTTAATTGTGGTAATGAGTTCATTCAATTTTGAAAGCTTATTTTTATATGCCTATCTTCCATGAAGTTTTGAGGTGTAAATTCAGCCATTCATTGCTTGAGCTTTTATTATTTCAGAATTAGGGTAGTATTACTTCTATTCCCTCATCATCCCCTTGGAGAGTCACCATCTACATGATAATATATACTTCTATTTACGTCTTTTTCTGAGTGTCCTTGAGCCTTAAGGAAAACAAACAACATCAAAACACATTAATTCTTTTCCATTGAAAGCTGATCCATGTGTGCGCTGACAATAACTTTAATCCTTTTAATGTCCAAGTGAGGAAGATTGAAAACTGGTAACACTTTCATTGATACTTTTTAAATATGCTCTTACAGCAAAAAAAAGTTTGATATCTTTTTAGTGACCACTTAAAGGAGAAAGTGTGGATGCATAAGTTATAAATTCTGTGGCTTTTAATATTTTTTGAGATGAATGTGTTTGGGGTTGAATACAAACAAGTTAAAACTTTAAAATTTCCATCTAAATTTCAAGTCTTAAATGTTCCTCTTTTTTTTCTTTTTCTTTTTTTTTTTTTTTTTGAGACGGAGTCTCGCTCTGTTGTCCAGGCTGGAGTGCAGTGGCGCGATCTCGGCTCACTGCAACCTCCATCCCCCAGGTTCAAGAAATTCTCTGCCTTTCTGTGCTTCAGCCTCCTAAATAGCTGGGATTATAGGCGTGTGCCACCACACCCAGCTAATTTTTGTATTTTTAGTGGAGACGGAGTTTCACCATCTTGGCCAGGCTGGTCTTGAACTCCTGACTTCACGATCCACCCACCACGGTCTTTCAAAGTGCTGGGATTACAGGCGTGAGCTACCACGCCCGGCCCCTCCTCTGTACTTTTTTCAAGGTCGGAAGCAGCTCAAATATAGACAATTACATCTTCAGCCACTTAGTTTTCGAATATCACCTTTGTTTCATAAAATGAGCTATGTTGTTCTTACAGTTCGATTGATGGCCAGAAGAAAATCAGATACTTGATAAAAAGTAGGATTTTTTTTTAAAAAACAATGGTATCCTATTGTAGGCTGTTTCATAATACACATAGTAAAATATGAAATTTTTGTTTTATTGATTGGGAAGGAGATGGGAGAGGGTGGAGAGTGACATTACAGTTTGAATTTATAATTTGAAAGCAGAGAAAATGGATGAAATAAAAAGATTACCACATAAGTATCGCCAGATCCCCCCTCCCACACACACATACCTATCCCCAGGCAATCTTTCTGTGGGAATTTACCTTGGTGTTTAAAAATCATTGCAATATAAAAGTGATATTAAAAATAGTATACTACCACTGTAGGAAGTATGACAAACATGTGAGATCCTGAGAAACTGCAGAATATTTTCTCATCCAAAGTTTAGCACCTTGGTCTTATAGTGTTTGACACCAAAAAACATAGGAAATACTGTTTCATATTTAGCCTATTCCCTGATGCCTTGTTTCTTAAATTAATTCATGGGCAATGAATGGGGGAGGAAAAATAACAACAAATATGCCCTGGTGAAATAGTAAATGCCACTTTCCAACACTCACTCCCTACCTAAGAAAATCGCTTTATTTTCTTCTCTCGTGCCCAGCTTGATTGCAGAGAGCAAGAGAGTAGATGGAAACTGTGAGGTTTTTTAACGTTATATCATTAACTCCATCCAACACAACAGGCTTCATTCCTTGTTTCTCATAACTCTGGGATGAAGCATGGTGTTTTGTTACCTGTTTACAAAATAGGCAACAGACACACAACGTAAGAGCTGCTACATATCATACAACATATCGAGAATGCCAGAGATTTTTCCTGTTTTCTTCCACAAGACATGTTAAACTGTGTGTATCAAGTTTAACAGAAGCAATGTAAAGCTACTTGATTACATTTTTATCCACAACATTATTTTAAACTAATGCTATTTACTGTGAAGTGTAGTATTTATACTTCTTGCCTCTCAGCGCTTGAGGGTTTCATCATTACCTTACAGTATTTCTCAGAAAAGAACACATTCGCCCCTGGAAATTGTTGGCTGACTTTAGCAAATTCAGGCCACCTATTCATTTAAGACTGTTGTGTGTGTTTGATTATCTAGAATGAATTGCCTTAAGAGTCTCTTTTGGAAAAGTACTAGCACAGTGCCCGAAATGCCAGGGAGTGGAAAGTCATGGTCTCAGCGGGGAAATGACTGCAGTGTTCGTGGAGACAGTGTTTTCGCTTGGCTGACATTAATGACAACCCAATGCTGCGCGCTCACTGAGTGTTTTCATTTCAGAAGAGCATCAAAACCACTGAGTCCTTTCAAGTCGTCTTCTTTTACTGTGAAACCAGAAACCATGCCGACGACTACTTTCAGTAATAACCTATGTCCCAACTGCAGGCTGAAGTTAACTTTTTGTCATATAATTTTCTAATTTCTGTGTAGGATTAGTTGTAGCAAACAACTTAGTTTCTTTCAGAGCGTGACATCAGAAAGCGTATTTTCGTGCAGCAGTGATGGGTAATGAAATCAGAATTTCCACAAAGTCTGCCCTAATTGAACAGCATTGTCAGGAGAAATAAAACGTGAGACTCAGAGTTTTCTCCCAACGTCATTTATGTTATTAGGTAATGAAGCTGATTTTAACGAACGTACTAGGAGGTAAACTTCCACGTGAACACTGCCCCTTCAAAGCAGTCAACTGGGAAGGCTGAATGTCCGTGTCCATAATGCTGTCACTGCCAAAAGCTAATATATAACTCCTCTTCTGAAAAGGCTTTCACCTCCTTTAGCAATGTTTTCATATTCTCCATAGTGGCCATAGTTCTCCTGGAAAACTGAGCTTGATATTTGAAAACAACCAAGAGTTAATGTTCTGAAAAAGGTAAGTGAAGAAACCAAACCAGGTCATTTTCCTTAAAAAAAAAAAAAAAAAAAAAAAAGGCTAGGCATGGTGACTTACACCTGTAATCCCAGCACTTTGGGAGGCCAAGGTGGGAGGATCACCTGAGGTCAGGAGATCAAGACCAGCCTGGCCAACATGGAGAAACCTGTCTCTACTAAAAATACAAAAATTACCCAGGCGTGCTGTTGGGCACCTGTAATCCCAGCTACTCGGGAAGCTGAGGCAGGAGAATCCTTTGAACCCTGGGGGAGGTGGAGGTTGCAGTGAGCCGAGATCACGCCACTGCACTCCAGCCTGGGTGACAGAGCAAGACCCTATCTGTAAAAAAAAAAAAAAAAAAGGAGGAGAGGGACTATAAAGTACAACTGTGTCTTATCTCATTGGCACTGAGAGCAGCTGCATAAGAAGTAGCTCCAAGTAGTTTGGGGCAATGACAACATCAGAACTTTGACACTCCATCCTCATTTTGGTGTCAAGGTTGGAGCCAGTGAATTTGTTGGAAGAAAATATTGGCCACTAGCTTTCTTCTAGAAAATTAATAGAGTGGATGACAACAAAGAACATTCGAAGGCTATCATCCACCACAGCATAGGAGTATCTCCACGCCCACAGTATATGTCAGATATCCAGATTACCCCACTGTTGATCGTACACATTTTCAGTTGTGTCAGAATTGCTGCTCCCCTGACTAACAAACTTGTACGCAAGCAGTGAATGTGGGAAGCTGAATGGAGGGACAACACAAGGGAAAATCCTGCTGCTCAAAAGAACACAGAATGGTGACTTCATTGTCATAATCTGATAGTAATCAAGGACAATTCTGACTTCAGCCACCAGTTCAGAAATCACTAAGAGGCAGGAGGGTTTGGTCATGAGGCCGCTTGGTGCTTTTACTGCAGTCACACAGAATTCCCTGTTTCCAGGCTCGGCAAATGTCCGTTACGCAGCCTTGGGTTGAAGACAAGGGTGTGCTAGGGAATTTGATGTAAATTTTAGTTGTGACATTGAAACTTTCCCCATTGAAACTTTCCCCACAGGAAGTCCTTTGGAACTATCATCATTTTATTCCATTTTATGTTTAAAAATATAAAAATGGGCTTTATTAAAAGCCCATTTTTTTAAGGTTTATGAGCTGTTACTGAAGACTATACAGAACTGCTACCTATTTTCCCGTCTCTATCTGCTTCTCCTGGGGACTGTTTTGGCTGCAGATGGGGGAAGGAGCCACACTGGAGTGAAATGAATGATTACATTCCTGGAGAAGTCTCTCACGATCTCAAAATCCTTGGCCCACTGGTCATTTATAGCCATTGCTAAAATATGTGACCAATTTCCTTTAGTTTAACAATTACTCTCTCAATAGACAAATATCCATCCAAATAACAATTTGTCCTAAATCAAATTCCTGGAATATTAAAATACATCATTAGTTTAGGAAATCTGTTAGTTGGCCCTCAAACTTCTTCATTTTTTCTTACATAATCCTTTCTTGCTCCCCATTGTTCAGTTAAAGTTGAATAAGAAGCGGGGCCTAGCAATGTCAACTGTGATGGAGATGCCACATAGCATTTGTCAGGTTCGGAGAAGGGTGAGAAACCATGTAGCAGGTGGAACGGATGGCTCCACAGCCCCTTGACTCCCTGACGTAGAAGAGACTGAAGGCAACGTGATCACCACGTTCAAAAGTTGGCTTTCTCCATTTTAAGTTCTTCCTTAAAGCCTCTTTAAGGAAAGTCCCTGAAATGATACAGTAGAAAAATCACACAGACTTATTTAAAATGAATTCTATCACTGTTCCTGAGATCTCACCTGCCCCATTGAGGACGTTTTGTTTTTGCAAAGTGCTTTGAAATGTGATAAAGGATCTTAAAGAGTATTTGTAAAATTATGCCCAAAGAAGACATTCTTTGAGGTTACTTTGCAGTGTCTGAAAGTCAAGAATGAGGAAGGAAAGGAAAATAATAGATTCACTTGAAAATGGACCACGCTAATTGGGCAGTGAAACATCCTTCCGTCACACCATTTACCTTAGCAGACCAGAAGAGGGAAAAGGCTCGATTTTTCTCTCATAGATACCACGATTCACTCTCAAAAATATTCCTAAAATGGACTGATATTTCTCTGGTAGATCACCTGTTTTGCTACCGACAATGTTAAGTTCCATACTAATCAGCTCGTCCAGCCTAACTGACAACTCCAAAAGCTGATTTCCAAGAACAAGAAACTGGCTTCAATAGAAATACTGTGTATTTTGAAGGGTGGGGACAGGTAAACAAATTTATCTTTGAGACATAGTTTAAAGGATATTTTAAATGAATAATAATTCCTCATAAGTGCTAGCCATTCTTCTCACTGTTGGTGGGTGTGTTTGAGGTTTTTAAAACAAATATGCCAAAGGTTATGAACCCCCCAAAAATTCTGTTCCATTCAGAATTTATTTGTAAGTCTACACACTTATCAAATAATTTTTTTCTAAACTTTAATTTTCTCTTTTTTTAACTCGATTTCTTGGAATTGCTTTCAATGACTGCTTCAGGCCTCTGAATAGCAGTGAAGGCAAAATCAGGGCAAGTCGTGGTGAATAGTTTGGCTTTTCTGGAACACTGAGCTGACGCCAGTCACCCCACTGGGCTTGGTTCCCCAACATCTCACAGCGAAAGCGCTTGTCTGATGAATATTATGCTTTTATGTTACCACCGGGGCTGCCTCAGAAGTTACTCCTCTATATCCTGATGGTCCTTGACTTGGCCTTGGACTTTGTCCTTGACCTCCAATACCTTAGACAGTTGCAGTTGGGAACAGTGTAGCTTGAGGTTCTAAAATGCTTTGCTGATGGAAAAGGTTTTGTACTGAAAAGTGAATTACAATAGGAAATGGATTTGCATTACTGACACTATCTGCCGTGGGCTTTGCCTCTATTGATTTAAAGCAAAAGGGCACAATTAGTGGCCTTCAAAGAGAGAGGAAAAAAAAATTAAAACAACCTAACTCTGTCCTAGCACATTCAATTAAAATTATTTACTTTGAAGGGAAAAAAAATCTTTGACATCAACACCATATTAGCATGGTGATGCCTTGTCTCATCTGTAATGGCAAGACATGGTTTTGAAAAAAAAATTCTCTTTGTTTCATAGTAGTAAGGTTATTTTCTAACATTAAGAAAAAAAAAAAAAAAGCAGGGGGAGCACCAGGAGTTAGGTGTGTAAAAATGGTGTACTAGCTGCCAGAACTTTTATTTTGCATCTTGAAGAGAACAGTTCATTGTGTTTCCTTTCCTCAGCCAATGAAAATGAAAACTTAGTTACCAGGTAGAATTCTCTTCCACGTTCTATCCCTTTTCCCTGAGAGATGACACCTGCTGGG
>NW_012106731.1:1273551-1296733 GCF_000951045.1 Mandrillus leucophaeus
CAAAAAAAAAAAAAAAAAAGAGGTCCCTGTTGTTGGGGAAATGAGAGTTCAGCTCACTCTTCACATCACAGTGTAATACAGCAGGGCCGGCTCTGGAAGATTATTCAGTGCAGCACTATGCCTAAGAACAGATGAGGAAGCTGAGCCATGGAGAAAGAGGGCCACAAAGTGTTACGGGCGTTTGGTGAATTTTGCTCACTGCACGGACAGTTGTGAGAGCCTCCGAACCCTGTAGTTCAGTCTTTTCCCCACTTTACCACCGTGTGTGAGGCCTCTCTCCCACTTCCTCCACTTACCACCTCTCCAAGATGCCAGCCTCACTGTGGGCTTTCCCTAGAAAGAAGCACTGGTTTCTTTCCATCGTGCCCTGGTTAGTGTTATTTCTCACATTAGGCCTCTGTGTTAGAAATAAAGCTGCGAAACTCCATGTCGTTATACAAAAGGAATACAGTGTCCTATCCTTCATTCTTCTGATAGTTCCTTCAACTCCAGCTGCAGACCCTGCCAAATTCTATCATCCTGAAAAGACAGACCAGTGATCCCAGCACTGTGGGAGGCCAAGGCAGGCAGATCACTTGAGTCCGGGAATTCAAGACCAGCCTTGGCAACCTGGTGAAAGCCCATCTCTACTGAAAAAAAAAAAAAAAGCCAGGCGTGGTGGTGTGTACCCGTAGTCCCAGCTACCCAGGCTGAGGTGGTAGGATTGCTTCAGGCTAGGAAGTGGAGGTTGCAGTGACCTGTGATCGCACCACTGCACTCCAGCCTGGGTGACAGAGTGAGACCCTGTCTTAAAAAAAAACAAAAACAAAAACAAAAACAAAACAAAGACAGTGATGATTATAGCTAACATTTATGGAGCACTTACTATGTGGTAGGCATTGATAATACAGGCACTTGTGTACCCTGTAATAATGAGATAGGGCTCGTTTTAAAGGTGAGGAAACTGAGGCACAGAGAGATTAAGAAAGTGTCCAAGTTCTCATAGCTAACAAATGTCAGGGCAGAGATTCCACCCCAGACTCTAGAGTTTGCAAATCAGATCCCTACACTTTACCTTCAAGGTTATAATCAACTCTTCTTTCTCCTTAAAAAAAAGTTTTCACTTTCATCCTTAATTCCTATGCAGTGAAGCTAATGTAACAAGATGAGGTGCGCTCGTGCGTTCTGTGCATCCTTTTTGTGTCCTTGGCGCCCAGTCACGCAGGTTCTCAGCAAGTGGTGGCAGGACTTGCAGCTGGAGGGACCCGTGTGTGGACCCATATGTTGGGGGTGGGGAGTAAGGTGTATGTGTAAGCATGTGGGGTGTCTGTGTAGGGTGTGTGTGCAGTGTATGTGGCATGTGTGGTGTGCATCTGTGGTGTGTGTGGTGTATATGTGTTGTATGTGTGTGGTCTGTATGTATGTGGGGTGGGGGTGTGTGTGTGCTGTCCTTGGTGCCCCGTCATACAGGTTCTCAGCAAGTGGAGGTAGGACTTGCAGCTGAATAGACTTGTGTGTGTGTGCCTGTGTGCCGTGTGTGTGTGTGTGCTGGTGTGCCCGTGTGCCGTGTGTGTGTGTGTGAGGTGTGCCCGTGTGCCGTGTGTGTGTGTGTGAGGTGTGCCCGTGTGCCGTGTGTGTGTGTGTGAGTGAGGTGTGCCCGTGTGCCGTGTGTGTGTCTGAGGTGTGCCTGTGTGCCGTGTGTGTGTGAGGTGTGCCTGTGTGCCGTGTGTGTGTCTGAGGTGTGCCTGTGTGCCGTGTGTGTGTGAGGTGTACCTGTGTGCCGTGTGTGTGTGAGGTGTACCTGTGTGCCGTGTGTGTGTGAGGTGTGCCTGTGCCGTGTGTATGAGGTGTGCATGTGTCCCGTGTGTGTGTGCTGGTGTGCCTGTGTGCCGTGTGTGTGTGAAGTGTGCCTGTGTGCTGCATGTGTGTGAAGTGTGCCTGTGTGCCATGTGTAGGGTGTGCCTGTGTGCCGTGGCATGAGGTGTGCCTGTGTGCCGTGTGTGTGTGAGGTGTGCATCTGTGGTGTGTGTGAGCATGGTATATGTGAGTGTGGTGTATGTATGTGTGGTACGTGTGAGCTACGGTGTGCATGTGTGGTATATGTGTGTAGTATGTGTGTATGTGTGGTGTGTGTGTGCCTGTGTTACCATTTAAGATGGTAGCAGCTATTGGCATTAAAAAGGACCTGCTATTCTGAGCTCTGGCTGTGACAGTAAGATGTGCCCACAGCAGCTGTTAGCAATCAGAGTGTGTTTCTATCCTATGTGAAATGTGCTGCCACCACGTGTGAAATGGATTTCAAAACGTTGCCGTACTGAAGTACCAAAGTGTGTGAATGGTACACTTTTACTGCAAATTAGAAAGATTCACTTATTGCAGTGATAATGTCACACTCACTCAAGCTATTTTAAGTGACAGAGACACACATTGCCAAACAGTGGATAGCTGATAGCAGTATTTTCAGGACAGTCATAGAATGTCATCGGAAATGTTTGTCTCTGCAGGCAAAAGCAGCACCTTGGACTAGAGGAGCAAAAACTGAAAATGGAAAAGGAAGGACAGTGTTGCGGGCTTCGTTCTGATATCTTTACATGGCTGTTGTGTTCTTACTTCGCCTCCAGTGCATGACTTACATAAAAATAAGTAGCTTCAAGATAAACACACAGGCTATCCATTTCGTTTTCTTGGGAAGAAATGACATTTATGAGGTGTTATAATGTGTGCATTGATGCTCAGATGTCAGACCTTCTTAAAATAAATCTGACAATCTCTTAGCTTGGTCCAGAGCATTTCTTCTCCTTATGTCTCACAACTCCTAAAATCCCCAAGGCTCTGCTGCCTCTTTCTGTATGTCCCTTTCCTAGTAAGAAACAGCCACCAGCTCCTGCTGCTTCCCCTTGGGAAGAGACATAGAAACAACTGTGCTTCAGCTATCCACAAATATTGCTATCCATTCTCAGGCTGAGCTTTTATGTTGTAATTAAGAATGGAAATGTTTCTTTAATCAGCAAGTTTAAAGACCATGCATTTAGAGAAAGAGTCAGAAACAAGTCCTCAGGTTGTCTGGTCATTAGTAGGCCTGGCTGAACTGGTTGTCTTAGAAAAGCATTATAAAAGAGAATTTTTTGAAATACCATTGAGCCACAATTCAGAAATAACATCTGCGATGTATTTGAAAGGCTTAGAACTTGCCATATTTTTTGTTTAGATGTTACTGACCATGTCCTGGAAACTGGAGGTGGAGGAACTAGTTGAATTTCTAGGAGCTGGTCACTAATTCTTCAAGATCTTACAATCTTAAAGTGGTTAATATGAAAACATTTACACTTCCGCTTCTGGCAAGCCTAAATAATTTGCCCGTGATTTTTAATAAAAACTAGACCCTTCCCTCATCTCTCATCCAAAGCTTCATCCTCTTATTAATTCTAAAGACACTTTTTTGAAATGGAAAACAGCACAGAGGTGGAGCAGAGATACAGGCTGTGGGCTCATCCTCTTAACAGTCCTCACCCACTAACATGATCTGTGGACCAAGAAAGTTTTGGTGTCAGGACACCATGTTCCTGTGACTATAAATGTGTTGTCTTCTTAGTGTTCTGGGCTTGCTACAGAGGGATGTAAATGCATTTTCAACGCTGAATGTTACAAGTTATTTCCAATTTACCATGAATCCAGTGTATTTGGTTGGGGAATATTCCTTGAGTGACATCTACTATTCAATGAGCAGTAGCGGATCTTCAGAATGCCATCAAAGTTCATGGAAAGAAATGATGGGTTCCTTTGCCTGGTAAGCTTTTATGACTTAACCTGGATTCTTGTTATTTTGACCCATTTCTGCACATCTTACTTCATGCAGCGGGGTTTTGTGACCGCACAGTTGTGGGGGTCATGGAAATTGTGCAGGTGGAATTAGTAATCAATGGTTGTTAAGAATTTGTGGGGTTATGTGAAATGTGGTGTGAAGTTAAGACAGCTGGAAAGTGGAGTGGTTTTCTCGTGGGCTTAAGTGTGAGAATGTTGGGGGTAACTGGGTAAAGTAAGATTGTTTCATAAAATGCAGTAAGAATAATTCTGATGTTTTTGGTTGAGCAGAAACTAGGTAAGATCACCAGATTTGGTTTGGTTTTAAAGATGTTCTTTTTTGTTGTGAAAAACAGACCTTGAGCAATGAAAGCAAAGAGTTGACCCCACTGCTCTCAGCTGTAAGGAAGATTTCACCTAAACGTAGCGTAATTGTTCCTGTAAAGGAGAAAAAACGGAATTGGTATCTAGAGTGAGGTTGAGCGCAAGAAAAGATTACATGGAGTTCTTTGAGTCAGATGACTTTTTTTGTCTAGTATTATCCAGAATTATGTAAGGGACACCATTGTTGGAAACAACGTTATTAGGAATTTCCCTTGAGCATAGTCTAATCACTTAGCAAACTAAATGGGTTCTCTTTCTTGCTGATATGAAATGACATTTAACCCACCCCGAGAGATTCTAGAGAAAGAGGACTTTTGTTAGATGTTACTGATCCCAGGGTCCTAGAAAATCTTCAAGGACTTTATATTTTAAAATGTAGTTAATTCTAGAATCTTAGAGGGACCTTATGCCAACTGAGAACCATTGGTTAAATGGCCAATTACTTTTATCTTAGCCCCTGATATCACACAACCCCACAAATCCTTAACAACAAATACATCTGCTGTTTACAAAGGCAAAAGTGAGGAAAATCAGAAAAAAAAAAAAAGGATTATATTGCTGATCATGGTGGCATCATTTATTGGGTGAGAACTTATTTAGTATTTGAGCTACTGGATGAGTAGGATGAAGTATTAGGAAGCTTATTCTCCTGCTGTTCAAGTCTTTCACTCAAGGTTTAAATTGGTTACCAGGTAGATACCAAAAAAGGTAAAGAGTCAAATGTCTTAAATTTAAACAGTTTGTGCATTACTATGTGATAGGAGAATTCTAGAGAGAAGTGGATCTAAAAATCAAAGCCACCCACTGTTCTTCTATATGAAAAATCTGTTTCCTCTGTGATTTGACAGAATTTCCCTGTCTAGGGATAAAAGTGCTCATTTGGATTTGGCTTTTAGCAGAGATACATATGCATCAGGGAATGTGAGTCAGTTCTCTAGAAAGCTTAATCTAGTAGGGATGGAAACATATTACAAAGGATTAATATTCAGTTCCCATTGTCAGAACCACCTGCATATTCACAGAAAGCCACATGAGAAGATGTGCCTGGCTTCCTTATTCTTCAGAGATTTCCTGCACACACAGCTCAGCTTTCTCTGAATTCAGATGGGGCATTGTGGCCCAGTATTTTAACTCTTGCACACCTAAGTCTTTAAAAGACTAAAGAAAAATTGTCAAAGTTCCAAAACTTCAATTTTGTCTTATTTTAAATTTAGTTCACAAATGTTTGATCTCTTGATGGTTTGAGGAGTGTGTGTGTGTGTGTGTGTGTGCGCACGCGCACGCCATCTGGCAGGTATACTCAACACTTTTTATTGAAAAATGATTTTTTTAAAAGCCATTAAGTTTTCAGGAGAAATTACAATCCAGTTGAAGTTTTTTAA
The DNA here is from genome assembly GCF_000951045.1 of Mandrillus leucophaeus. NCBI lineage: Eukaryota > Metazoa > Chordata > Mammalia > Primates > Cercopithecidae > Mandrillus > Mandrillus leucophaeus. The sequence goes on from NW_012106731.1 coordinate 1,279,098, forward strand.
GAAGTGGTTTATTTAGTAAGGTGAAGAACTTTTTTTAAATGGCTATAATTTGATAGAGTTGTTTGAGTCAGATGTCAACTTAATAATAAGGCTTGGGGTGTCAGAAGGTGACATATATGTTTATTATGTTAACAAGTGGGAATTATGCCATTTCCATGATGCCCCAGCAAGACTGTACAAGCCCTAGCTAGATAAAGCCAGGTCAAGGACTTTGCATAAAGAGGAGACTTGTCCATCTAAGTGCTCTTTTTCTTCTAAGTTGTGAGTAAGATAGTTACATCTGGACCCATGAGTCCCTCGGGAAAGCATCTTGGAAACCAATGATTAAAAAAAATTTAAGTAAGTGTAGCTAGCAGATGAGAATTATGGTACTGTGTAATTTTTATTCTCTTCGTGGCATAGCTGGATATGGGTAATAGGACACAGCGTCGCAATCTTTGCCACGAATGATATGGCAGGCTTCCTGAAGCTTCCCATGTATATACGTTTTTCATCTTCAAAGAGCTTTGTGAGCACTCATTTACCACCACCTGCCTGGGAGGTAAGAATTACTCCCATTTTATAGATGGAAGAAGTGGAGGTGTAAGTGAGTTGCTTGAGGCCACCCAGGGAGTTTAGACTCGGAGGCAGACCTGGAAGGCCCAACTCTATCTCTTAGCTGAATTGACTCCCAGTGCTTTCTTTTTGGTGTTATGTCCCCTTGAGAGCCCCCGATCGGTGATGGCATAAATCTAAACACATCAAATAATCCTGAATAGGAAAGAGACACCAAGTCTGTCTTTTTTGTGGCTGTTTCTGTATCAAAGCCCTGGGAAATCTGGACATAGAGAAGAAGCCATTTAACCCTCCTGAGGCTCATTTTCCATATCTGTAAAATGGTGATGATAATACCTATCTGCCTCCTTTAGGGAAGCTGAAAGCACCAAAATCAAAGCAAGCTAACAGGATCAAAACTTTGAGAACTAGAGAATTCTGCAAAAACTCAGGCATTATTATTGCCAAAAATGACTATGAGACTGCTTACTGAAGGAGTAGGGCTTTCTAATTGGATATCTAATTGTTTTGGTGATGTTCAGCAAGGATGAAATACTGTCATGAAAGAATCCAAAATCAAGAGAAGAAAATAATATACTAGGGAAACATATTAGTGTTATATTTAAAATATACTTAGCAGACCAAGTGACCAAACAGGTTGATCGTTAGTTTGCATAGGATGCAGCTAAAACTCAGCTCTCCTCATCCCTGAGGGCCATTGAACATGCCTGGGCTATGGAACATACCGATACTCTATTCCAAGCCACAGGTCCAGGTCGATGGTCTGTTCCCCTTCCACATGGAGATGTAATGAGAGCTCTCTGCAAACCCTTATGGTGGCCTGGGGCCTCCCATGGCAGAGTGAAGAGAAAGCATGTTACTCCCTGAACTCTCCACTCCTAGCACTATAGAGAAGGGGCACCAACCCTGGAAGGAGGGTTTGAAAAAAGGGAGCTTGTCTGGGTAGACAGATTGAAGAAAGGCTTCCTCTCTCCAGGCTGTTGCAGTCGCTCTGCAGCAAGGCTCACAGCCAGGTGCATTTCGGCCCCTACTTTTGCCCCCTCAGTTAGGCCGCACTGGGCAGAGCACAGCCTGCATGGCCATCTTTAGAAGCCCTGAAATAAGAGGGCCACAAAATTCTAGAAACCTGGTGCTCCTGAAGTCCCGCCAGGAATCAAGGTGAAGACTCTGCAGCTCTCCCCCGACTAACCTTGACACGCAAGCCAGGCCGCCATTCAGGCAGCTGCAGAAGCCTTTAATACCCTGGCAGTTTTAAACAGGGGATAAAATAAAGTGACTAATCCATAAAGGACTCAAGCCATTTTACTGAAAATAAAATCAAATGCCTTAGGGTTTTTCTTTTTAATCTTTATTGATTTTTCTGCTTACAAAAGTAATACATGCTGGTTGTAAAAAATTCAAACATTAGAGAAATATGTAACATAGCAAGTGAGAAGTCCTCCATATTCTCTGCATTCCAGAAAAAAAAACACCGTCAACAGATTTGTGTAAAAGATAGGCTTTTTAAAGCACTAGTTTTTGACCGTTTTTGCAAGACAAACAAAATTGGTTGACATTCATAAGCATGACAGACATGTTCTCATAGGTGTACTCAAGGTTCGCCCACCGGCCGTTTCCTGGCAAGCCAGCAGTAACCCCACCCCATTCAGTCCAATTCAAGAAAATATATGATTGTGCAAGTGAGCTAGAGTGAACGATATTATTGGGGTAACCTTGGGTCCATATTAGTTTAATTTTTATGTGAACAAATAAAAAACTTTAATTTTGTAAAACTTTTATTAGTAACCAATTCCCCGTGACCTCCTGCAACTTATTGCAACATACCACTGTGTTGTAGCAAACAGTTAAGCAGCAATGTTGTGAAGGACTGCTGTGGTAGCTGGTAGGAACTGCCTGTCATATTATTTGGAGGATAAGCAGCTTTTCTCTATCCCCACCTCAGAAAGAGCTTAAAGTCTGGAGGAAAAGAATTTCATTTCACTATAAGGCAGGATTTCTTATCAACAACAACAATAATAACTACTACTATTTATTGAGTGCCAACTCTTTCTAAGAACTATGTGATGGGCATATAGAGCGAATACATATATAAAATGCTCATACAGATATCATATATATGGTACGCATTTATGTATCACATCCTTGAATCTTCAGGTATGAAACTGAGGCTCAGAGAGGTTAAGTAATTTGCCTGGCCTTAAGAACCATCAAACGTTGGCATTGGTCATTTTAGGGTTAAAATTCTAACCAGAATTTTGTGAAACTGAGATCAGTGGCCTAGAAGGTTGATGGTTATTTTTAGTTATAAACTAAGCGGATAACTCCCAGAAAGAGATAGTGACATCAATTCCTGAGTAGTGTGTTAAGTTTAAACAAACTACTTAGGGGATGTCTTTTGAGCCCCGGTTAGTGATTGCTTAACAAGAGTGCAATGATGATGATGACAATGATGACAGTAACAATAAATAGTGATGCCTACCGCATAGGGTATTGGAGGAGTGAGATATAATGCATGACACATTATTGGCACAAATACATGTAGATGTTATTATAAATTAGATTATCATTGAGAGATCACTACTCACAGAATGAAGTACTGCCTCTCATACAATTTTTATTTTATTTTTTTAATTGTTTGGGAGAATGGGCACTGTTCTCTGGACCATGACATCTCCTAAGATACGTCCTGAGGAATAAATGTCATCTTAAGAATGCTAGTGCCCAAGTTCTTGTTCCTTTTATAATTAAAAATTCAAAGCAAACTTTTTATAGAAGTGCAGTGCTAAATGACAGCCTAGCCCCAAGGACCACTTGGTTAATTAGCACCCTTGCATTCCAGGATTTCCTGACGCCCGCTGCCACTTGTTGTCAGCTCCTTGAAACTGCAGAAATTTGCCTCTGCAGGTGTGGAGAGCCTGCTTGAATTACATAGGGTGCATGAGAGAGCAAATTATTTAGGCAATAGAGCTGAAAATGTGGGCAAATTAGAATTTTTCATAGCAAGATTGTTCATTGTGAAGCCAATTCATGATTATATTGCGTATCTTGCTCCAGATATTCCACTACACAATAAACTTCTTTGCTGGGATGAATATGTATGTGGGCTAATTTAATCAATATACTTGTGAACGTTGACAGTAGTGCTGTCTGACAGAACTCATCCTTTGAAATGCTGGCTGAGTTAATGTGTGCAGTATATATATGGGCCAAGATTCATAATTTGTGTTAAAAGAAGGTTTTGAGAAGACACCACACTACCTGGTGGGAAACCAAAAAGCCTACATGATGAAAGGCAAAGGGCAGAGGGATTTTTGTCTTCCTCCTTCTTGTTGGACTGAAAACTCAAATTCACAAAACTAAACTGCCTCCTTTTGAAAAATTTGCAAGGCACTGACTGCATTTTTTTCTCATGGATTAATTTGAATTCTGGAAATTGACTAAAATGGGGGATGGAGAGGGCTTTTGTGCATTGTTGGATTAAATGAAGGGCTGAGCAAGTGCCCTGCTCCCATCTGCAAATGCTCGCTTTCTGGGAATTTCAACACGTGTGATCAGATCACATTCAGAGGGTTTGCTTTTGGAGTAGGGGGATTTTAGTCATTTCCTAAAGAGCATTTGCAACTGAAATTGTCATCTGAGATAAGAGAGCCATGCAGGAGGGAGCCTAGGAGACTAGGTTAACCAATCAGAATACCTCAACTTGCTATCCAGAAACCCTTCTACCACCTTACTGTGAGATTCCCAGTGAAGCTTGTTTCAGTTCATTCTGATTCTTTAGCCCACTGGAACTAAGCACAGACACCATGGGGACAAAGATCTAAGTGAATGCCCCCCCACCCCCCGCTGTTTGGAAATACCAGTCAATCTACAGTGAGTCCATTTATCCTAAGCTTCTTGGCCTCCACAGATCTCATGACTGTCTCCGCTCAAATATCCTCCAGATCTGAAAACCCCTGCAAGCTGAAGCCTGACTCAGGCCATCAGTCCTGTGTCACAGTGGCACCAAACTCTGGGGTCTGTAGTACAACTGCTCCCCACCCGCACCTACCGTCACAGCCACTGGGCCATGAGCCATTCCAAAGATGGAAGTGCTGGGGCCAGCATGGTACTCCCAAGGCCACTCCCATCATGAGCAGTCCTCCACACCAGACAGGCATCTTGGTCACAGCCTTAAACATCGTTACTTCACTTCTCAGTAGTAATCCACTGTGAGTCCAGGCCAACTGGACAGGAATACTGCATATCATTTTCAGTTTGTCCAGATGCAGTTCTACTCAGTGTTCTCAATATGCCCTGCCCAGGGCCTTCATATTCTTATAGAGGACTAAGTAGACATGCTTGATCTCCCCCATTGTTAAGATGGAATGAAGATAACTCTTAAAAGGCCCAAGTTTAGCATCAGGTAGTTTTGATGCTGACTTAAATGCTAGGACCTAAAGAGGTTTGTTCATCCCTAATTTCTGTCATTACACCTTGAGGTGAGACATGGGGAGAAGCAGATCCAAGTAGGTCTTCATTTCATGTATAAATTCTGTTTAATGGGTGGTTCAAGGACTTTATGTTGCCTAATTATTATATTCCTAAGAATCAAGGTAGGGAGGCTGGTTCTTATTCTAGCCTACTCAATTCATGTAGGGAAGAGCAGGCAATAACTCAGCTGATAACACCTTTCACGATTTCTCTACTTCCACTTGCCTTTTGTGCGTCTCTGCAAAATGTTAGGCATAAGTCGCTTTCTCTAGAGTTGCAGATCTGTGGCACAAACCTTTGCCTTGACTATATTAAACATATCGGAGGGACTGTGAAGTATGAGACATTATTAGATTTCATATTTCATAAAGAATTTTTCTTGAAGAAATCAAGCCAAGTGTTAACATGTGGCACACTTGCAAATGACAATTTTTGTTGAATGCAACCTTAAACATATTAAGTTGCTTAACTCAAACTATACCTATTAGTGTCCACAGTCACCATTATTGGGGTACTAGAAAGCCTCCAGAGTATAGAAAATACACTGGATGTGAGATTTGGAACAATCTTTAAATTTGGACAGGAAAGAAACTCAGTATGCAAGCACTAAAAAAAAATGATGGATAGCTTTTAGAATAGCTTGCACTCCCTAAGTCACCACAGTACTTGTATTAGGCCCTGAGAAAGGGAGTTAGCAGTACACATGGTTTATAATGAGGTTAAATCCGATAGTTTCATGTGTGCTGTAAGTACTGAACACAACATCACCCCAAATCCAAAGTAAGTGGTTGTGGAATTATCCCAGGATATGGGATTACATTAGAAGAAAGAGTGGGCTGTGTGTCTCTGTGTGGTACTTACACTGTGTGACATATTCTTTGGACAAAGAAATTACTGTGTATAAGGTCTGGGGCTAGGTAAGGGCTGTATAAAAATGAAACCGACTTGGGCACTTGCAACTGTGTTTCTGTGTGTAACTCAGTAGATAATCTAACATGATACCCAGTAGTGAAAACCATAGAAAATGAATTTAGCGTCATGACACATTCCAGGTAAACTGGTGACTCTTCCCATTCTGTCTATACAGCTCAGCATTGGTCTTTATTTGACATCTAAATTCTATTTAATAGTTTATCTAAGGATTTTCTTTTGCCTAATTATTCCTTATTTTTTATCCTTAATTATGCTCTTTTTAACTTTGAGATATAATGTGTGTGCTCAGAAATGTGCTTTGCCTTATTTGAGAACTTTGGTGTGATACATTTTATTTGCTAGTCTTCTAGCATGAGGCATCTTTAAGTAATCAGTTGGGTAGACACACATGCCCTCTGTACCACGAACTAAATTTCCAACGTAAAGAACTCAGAAGCAATACATCCTATTTGTCAGGATTCATCATTATTAAATTCAAACAGGATATTAACTCTGTGGTTGAAAGGTTCTGATTGTACACAAATGGACTAATTTTTAACACATGGCAACTGCGTTAATTTTTTAAAAGATAAGTAAGGAATTCTTACCATCATATATAACTTACTAATATTTTGAATGGAATCATTTTCCTAACTAGAGCTGACTTTTTGGAGTGTATTTTTCTCTAGCAGTCAAGCTATAAAGCTCAGCCAAGACAGATTTATGACCTTTTAAAAATAATGATAGAAAATGAGATTGGAGGAAACATTTCAGTATCTGCTTTGCTCTGAGGCCTAAACTGCGAACTCTCCAGTTCTTGAAGGCTTTGAAATGCTGATTCCAGTCTTCTTGTGGGTTCTTAAACACCTTCTCAAATGACCCATTTTAATAACCCGAAAGCTATTATATAACGAGCAGCCATAATTTAGTCCAGGGCTCTAGGGGGACCCTCACAGTTCAGCAATGAATAGTTAATGCAGTATAATGTTTAGCAGGTTATTAGTTTTCACTATACAAATGCTGATCAGGGAACGCTTTTATAAGGTGTTTAAAAGAAAATGTAATTAACTGGTTGCGTGCTTCTGTTGCAGCTCAAATTGAAATTATTCCATGCAAGATCTGTGGAGACAAATCATCAGGAATCCATTATGGTGTCATTACATGTGAAGGCTGCAAGGTAAGCCTTTTTAATTGTTGTTGTTTCTATTAATGTTAAAGTGTATCTTCGTGATTTTTATGCCTCCACTTATGTCTTAAAATTCAACTCCTTAGAATTTTGAGTGATAAGAAATGACAGGACAGAAGAAATATTTTGGTGTTAAATTACACTTAAGGAAGTTATATATATTTTTACTCCTTCCTTCAAAATAATAGACTACAAAAAGGTAGTTGAGCATTGCTTGTCACTTTCAACCCTAGAGTTGAACTGATGAGCAATCTCTGTGGTAACCTTTTTTTAAAAAGAGCTAACTCCAGACTTCTACAATGTCCCTGTCATAAGCTTATAAAAAGAGATCTCCAGTAAGTTTAATTGGAATGTCATTGAGTCTTATTGTTAGCACACATATGTTAACACATCTGGCAAAACTGTGGGAAAGCTATCAGGAAGACCTGAGTTCTAGTCCTACTGCCTCCACTCGTCCATATTGTTTTAAGTGTGTCTTCATCTCTTTGTGACTCACTTGCGTCATTTTTAAAGTGGGTATAACACCTGATCTTCCTACTGTTTAGGACTATTCCAAGAATAGAAGAAGAATCTGTACATAAAAAAGTCCTTACAAATGGAAAAGTGCTATTTAACTCCAAATATTATCAGTATTATTTCTGCTATGACTATTTTTACTATTTCTGACCTTGATCATGGGGCAATGTGTACAGCACAGGCATAATGTGCAAATGGGAAATAGAGATGTTTATCCCAATAATTCAAGACCCCCCAAGCCCAGATTACCTCTATTATTCAAATCTCAATTTATTAAGATTTAAATCCTCATGCTTATATTGGAAGGGCCTTGAGACAGCTTACAGGATAAAACAGTGCAAAATAAACAGGAGAGAAGCTATTTAAACATTCAGGAGGCCTTTGAGACAGCCGATTGCTACAACCAGGCCTGAATCAGCCCTAAGGCTTTTTGAGGCTGAGTCAAAAAATAAAATCCACAAATTGGGTTAGCTTTCCTTTCATTAAATTAGAAAATACAATGTTGTAAAATACCTATAGACACAAATGACTACTGAGAGACTTCAAGGAAATTAACCTCATAATTTCCTTAATTCTTCATTTTACTGTTAGTCATGGTAACATCTGCTAATTTGTACATGTACAGATGCTTCATGTTGATCCCATCTTAGCAAAGCTTGAGATTTCTGCATACTACAGAACCATCTATGCCCTTTACTTCCAAAATCTGCCCTCCCTCAAAATTAGGTGACTAAATAAATAAATTAAGCAAAATGAGAGGCCAGGCATAGTGGTGTGTCCCTGTAGTCCCAGCTACTCAGGGAAGACTGATGCAGGTTTATCACTTGAGTCCAGGAGTTCAAGGTTACAGTGAGCTATGATCACACCACTGGACTCCAGCCTGGGCAATGGAGTGAGACCCTCTCTCCAAAAAAGTAAATAAAAATAATGAAAAACAAAACAAAATGAAATAATCTGTCTGGCCTATGCCGTCCCAGGTTATAAGGTGAGAGTGAGCGGCCCGTGGCCACTGTCATCGCATTGATTTTTGGAGCTGGTTTGGCTGACGTGGCCCGGTAGCCATTGCCTTTCACCCTCACCCTGTCTGTGTTCTGCCTCCCAAATCTGTGTCCCTGGTAGACATGCCATGGCCTTTCTCAATAGAGGGTTTACAGACTGCAGTGCTTGCCTGCTGGGAGTTGCGGTGCTTTTTGTGCATTGCATATCACCTGGGTGTCTTCTTAAACGGACAGGGTTCTAGGCAGCATCCCGGATACCAGTTCGCTACTTGTCCCTTCATTCTGCCCAAAAAACTGATCACTTCCTCTGGGTCTGTCAGTAAGGCAAGTGATTATCTAGTAATTGATGGAAGTGATTATCAAGGAATCGAGTCTGGGAAAAGGACAAGGTAGGGGTAGGGGCTACTTCATATAAAATACCCCAACAATTTGGAAGATTAATTAACAACATGCTATTGAGTAAAACCTAAGCTGACTGAGTACCACTGTTCACATAGGCAAAAACAATGTGAATTTTCTTTTTACCCTTAATATTTATGATGACAAAAATAAAAGCAATAAGAAAACAAAAGGTATCCATTATTCCAAAGTTGTCATTTTTCTAGATTCCCTTCCAGATCTTGTCCGCAGACCTCTTCAGTGCCAAAGTGATTTTCAGTTATCTGTGGCTCTGTTCCTCTGCTCTGTTGACTTTATCCAACGAAAACCACAAAACAAATAAAACATAATTTTGTTAACAGATTGGGCCTATGCCTAGCCAGGGACTTGAACAATGTTATATGTTTATATTTGATACATATGCTATTTGTTCTCCATTATAATTTCCCTCTGCTATAACACTTTTATTCCTAATTATAAAAATAGAAGTCAGACTTCTATTTTTGCCATTTTATGTTAATTATTTATCATGTTCTAACCAGGTAAAGGTGTTTCTATCATGATCAATTGTAAATAATTTGCTGTGATAGTGTAATTAAACATAAGAAAAATTTCACATTAGACATATCAAATAGATACCTAATGAGAGAAAAAAGGTGATCAGTCATCTTCTGAGCTAATCATTTTGTGAATGTATTTTAAACTGCATTTTTAAATTAACAACCTGAAACCGTAAGAAATTAGAGGACCTGTTTAATTGCTGAAATAATGATTTTGGCACATAGTTGCTAAGCATTGCACATGAACAGCAAAAATGGTAGAAGCTTTGGTAGCTTTTTCTGTCGTTTCTGGCTGTTCCTGGCTCATCTTCTCCCCATCCCCTTTGCTGTCTGTAGAGAGACAGCAGGTGCCATGCTTCTGCTCTGACTCTGGAACCAGACTGCCCAAGTTCAAATCCCAGCACTGCTATTTACCAGCTTGAGCACCTATACCACCGCTCTGTGCCTCAGTTCCCCCATCTGTAAAATGAGGACTGTAATTTTAATAACTTCATAGGGTTGTCATATGCATTTAAGGAAAATACCTGAAAGAATGCCAGATGCATCAAAGCACTTACTAAGTGTTAGCTGTTGTTATCACTGTTACTACTAGGCAGACTTCTTGGTGGCTTGGTAATGCTGCTCTGTATAGTCAGATATTATTTCTGGGACATCTATGGGTGTAGTCTTGATTGTTGTGACCATTTGCAATATGTTACGTAGAATCTGTCAATAAAAAAGAATACTAAGAGCACTCCCTTGGGCCCAAGCACTATGTAAGCACTGTAAGGGATCCAAAGGGAAGACCGAATCTTTCCCTCAAGCAGTTTATGGTCTAGTTGTAGAGATGAGGCCTGTGTAGGGAAAGCTAAATAGCAATGCAAGAACTAACTATAGCGTAAGGCCACAATCTATGATATACATAAGAAGCACATATAAGCACATATAGGCTGGGCACAGTGGCTCACACCTGTAGTCCCAGCACTTTGGGAGGCTCAGGTGGGAGGAATATGTGAGCACAGGAGTTCAAGACCAGCCTGAGCAATACAGCAAGACTCCGTCTCAACAAAAAAATTAAAAATAAAAAAAATTGACCAGGCATGGTGGTGTTTGCCTGAAGTCCCAACTACTCGGAAGTCTGAAGCAGGAGGATTGCTTAAGCCCAGGAGTTCAAGGCCACAGTGAGCTATGATGGCGCCACTGCATTCCGGCCTGGCAACAGAGCAAGACCCCTGTCTCAAAAAAAAGAAAAAAGAAACACATATCCACTAGGCAGCATACCTCGGTAGTCTAGAGGAGAGTTGGCCTAGCAAGGTTTCACTGAGGAGGAACCAGCCGTGGGCTGGAGCTGAGGAAGGATTTTCCCAGAGAAGGTGGCTGGGAGGGCATTCTGTGCTGAGGAAGTTGGGAGAACAAGGAGTGGCAGAGGCAAAAGCCCAGAACTAGGGCAGTCTTGGTGGTATTAAGGGGACAGCACATAACTCAGTTTGATTGAAGCACAGGGTCACTTTCTGTGGCTAGTGGAAGATGAGGGTAGACAAGCACACCATCCTCAAATTTTTAAGGACTCCATTATGCCAAGGTTTTAATTATAAACGTATTTCACTTGTTCTCTTGAAAGAATCAGGGAACAATGTATTGGCACTGCTTCAGCCTGAATATTGCATTTCCGAAGAACATATGTTAGAATCCAGGCCTGCAAGGTTTTTAGTTCTGTTCCTAGAGACATTTCTGAGCTCTTGGAAAAGAATTTAGTTTCAGCCTTGGGTGAGCATGATGAGGGGGCATAACGTGCACTGGGGCAGGCCTGCCAGGGAGGAGGGGCAGGTCGTGCCCCATGCCAGCAGAGGAAAAGGCCATAGTAACACTAGAGGCTGTAGATGTTAAAGTTCAATCTTCAAAGTGAATAAAAATATGAAGTGTTAGGAGGAAAATAATCATTGGTTAAGGTTTGCTTTTGAGAAATCATCTTGTTTGCCATTCAACTTCTGTTCCTAATTTCATCATGAGATACAGTGGTTGCTCAGATGATGAGGATGAACATTTGATCTCAAGACACACATACACAGACACGCACATACATTTTTTAATCCATATCCTTTTAGACATTTTGGCTATACAATTTTAACTGCAAGTTTTTTTAATGATAATGCACAGTCCAGTATTGGGGTTCGTGAATTGGTTTCTGATTACATTTAAATCCTTTTCCTCTTGATAAGACTAAGAATAAAGTGGCATTCATTTGTCCAATATACAGTCATCAGTCAATACATTTAAGATGATGTCTTATTCAAAGCTTCCTCTTCTACCCAGTAAAGATAATTTGAGATAATGTCTCTGCATTAACAAATATATTTTGTTAAACAATAAAAAAGCCTTTCAAAAATATCTAGAGTGTATAAGTGACACCTTCCCCCACTGAAGCAGTTAAAGCCATTTCTGGAGCTTTTTATGTTTAGGTTAAAAAGCAGCTTTTATGAATGTTCCTTTTAGGCCCAAATTGTCTTTTAGAGGATTCTAATATTTTTATCTCGGTTGTGAAATGTCGCTAGCCGTGAACTAATTCTGTCCACTTTTCACCATTGATACATTCATGCTCAACATTTTTATTTCAACACTTTTTAATACGTGGCCCCAGTATTAGAGCTAGGCATTTAAAATGAAAATTCGACTTGGGGAAGGACAAGCTGTTATTGCATCCTTACGACGCCTGAGTTTCGGTTCAGTTATACACAGGTGGTAAGCGAAAATTGTTGTTTAGCTAAATCTTCCAGTCCTGTGATGAAATGTGCAAGTGGCAGGGTTATGTTAAACCCCAATTTGCATCACGATGATTCAGATTTTTTTTTATTTGTTTGTTTAGATCTTAATCATGTCTCAGTAACTGCTGCCCTTCCTCAGCTCACAGAAAACCCCGGGCTCGAGGCCATGTTGTAGATGGGGCCCTGACACAGCACCTGGCTTGGGGCAGGTCCCACGTGTGTGCTAGGGAATAACCATTGCTGAATGTCTTCACTTGGATTGGATCTGAGTATGGCAAAGCACAGTCAAAAGCAGACATCGACACTTACCAAATACAACACGTGTGCCGCTTTAATCAGAGACCACTTGCGCATACAATTCTGCAGGCAGGCCAGGCACTATTGAACAAAAACGTAGCTCAGGAAATCTGAATTTCTGTGATTTATTGCTGCCACATGTATGAGTGTAGGGCTGGACCAGCTAACTTTTGTGAATGAGGCTGCCTACCCTTTCTAAAGAACAACTTTTTTTCCTCATATGCGTCTTTGAGCACTTTTATTTCTGCCCCCCACCCAACTTTAATTTTATAATTTCATCTGCTTGATTTTAATACATGCGTGACCTGTGTTTACCCCTCAATGAAATGAAGTTATCCTCTTTTTCCCCCCCAGCCAGAGAGTTAACTTTTGTCCCACGTTGATCCAAAGATATTTCTTCCTTCTCACCCCCATGCTTCTGAACATTCTCAACAGGAAGTTGCCAAGATAAATAAAATTGTAACATAGTACATGCTTTCACATAGAAGATTCTCCGCTATTCTTATCTCCATTTTTCTTAGTCTCAGACATAAAATGAAAGGTGGACATACACCCACCTCAGCAGTCCCCCAAGTTCCCAATTTTTAGTTGTATTGGAAAATACAATAATTTGGGCAGGCAGATGAGCATTCATAATAAATCACAGAGTTATGAAGAAATCTTGGTTGTCAAAAGCAAGTGTGTAGCCGTTCCAAAGCGTCTGCCATTAGAATTCAGCAAGGCAGCTGTCAGCTGTTTTCTTGTAATTAAACAGCCAATGAGCAGCTAATTAAGACATATGTGTATACAGAAGTGGAAGTGGGTATGTTAATGAACTGTAGGAATCAATTCATTAAGTGAAAATTGTCAAAAGACCAAACATCAGATCAGCATTTCAGCCTGTGTTTCACTGAGAAAGAGCCCCACGCAGGAGGGGACAACTCAGAATCAGACCCCCGTTCACCTTCCCAGCCATACCTACAGGGCAGCGTCCAACCAGTCCATACTCTTAGACAAAACTATTAAAAACTCCAGTAGGAAGTGCCAGGCATATTTCCAGGCTTTTAAAATATATCTAACAAATGAGTGCTTTCCTACCTGTATGGAAACCTGGTATTTGATACCCTATAAAATGCCGTCTCCCTCATCCGAACCGTTGCAGGGAACTTGGGCTACAGAAATGAAAAGTGGTTTTTTGCTTGTTTGTTTTGTTGTTTGCTCATCTTTTGTTGTTGTTGTTATTCAGTCGGCCCTACATGTTTGTCTTGGTGCTTTTTAGGTGGTATATTAAGAAGTCTATGGCCTTTGGAATAAGATGCACCTAGGATTCAGGAATTCAAATCCTGGGCCTTCCCCTCACCTGCTCTGTGACTTTGGGCATATGGCTTAACCTCTCTTAACTTTCTCATTTGTAAAGCAGAGATACATATCCCTACTTTGCAGTTGTAGGCTGCTGTGGATTGCAAATAATGATGGCAAAGTGTCCGACATGGTGCCTAGTGGGGAGTAGGTGCTCAGCATATCGTCACCACTGTTTTTATCACTGCCACCGTTTTTTCCTCTAGTTGTTCATTCAACAAGTATTTGTGACTTCTCTAAGTATTGCGTTAGCTACTGGAAACAAAGAAACAAGGCAGTCAGTCCCTGGAAAAGGTAGACATTAATAATACAACAAGGTAAGGGCTAGGAGGGGGATAAATTCAGGACTCTTAAGGGTACACATGGGAGGGGCCCCTCAACCAGCTTTGGGAGGGCCAAGGTCAGAGAAGGTTCCCAGAACAAGTGAATGTCTTCTCAGTGAATCCTGAAGGGAAGGAGAGAGTTTCTTTGGGGAACTGTGAACACAGCAGTTTAGGCTTGGTCATTGTATGACTTTGAGAAGAGCTGCCTGGACGTGTGGTCATTGTCTGGTCATCAGCAGGGAGCCATTAAGGGCTCATAAGCAGAGAAGTGACTTGATGAGTGTGGTGTTTTAGGAAGATATCTTTAGTAACTGTGAAATGGATTGGAGGGAATGAGAATGGAAGCAGGGGTCCCAATTAGGAGGCTGTATAACAACCAACTCAAGAAGTGAAAGACATGGAAACTTAAGAAAACTGCAGTAAAGTTGGAGACAAGTAGATGGATCTGAGAAACAGGAAGGTGCCAAGAAGCAGGCGAATTTGGTGACGCTTGGATATGGATGGGGAGGAGGCAGAGATTAAGGCAGTGAAGCCCATCTTTCTGCCTTGAGTAACTGAGGGTAAGATAATCCATGTCACTGAGCAAGAAAACACTGGAGAGGACAGCTGGGAAACAGGCTGTGGGTCAAGATATATTCTCTTCTAGATCGGGTGCAATGGCTCATGCCTGTAATCCCAGCACTGTGGGAGGCCTAGGCAGGAGGATCACTTAAAGCCAGGAGTTTAAGACCAGTCTGGGCAACAAAGCGAGACCCTGTCTCCTCTACAAAAAAATTTAGAAATTAGCTAGGCATGATAGCATACAACGGTGGTCCCAGCTACTGAGAAGGCTGAGGTGGGAGGATTACTTGAGCCCAGGAAGTCGAGGCTGCAGTGAGCTGTGATAGCAGCACTGTACTCCAGCCTGAGTGACAGAGACCCTGTCTCTAAATATATATATTCTGTTCCAGAAACAAACAAAAAAAAACTCAGCTAAAGTGTTTAGAACTTATGTAGGTAAGGGGAAAGTCAGTGGGGGCTCTAGAAGGCCAAACCACAACTTTGGGTGAATGCCTATCCAAAGTGGGGAGAATATATTCAAACAACTTGACGGGGAGCTGGTGACACAGCGAGGATGAGGCTCAGGCCAGGTAAGCCTCATGCTGGTAAGCTGTGAACAACTGGCTCTCAGGAAAGCAAAATGTGTCTATCTGTATGTAGATAACTTTGGTATCTATCTCACTGATGTAATTTCACGTAATTTTCAAACAATAATAAAATGTACAATATTCTTTATTTTAAATTTCATATAGACAAATAATTCTCACTGAATGCTCTCATGAATTTTGCTGAACTCTTACCTCTATCCCCATGGTTACAGTTGAGGAAAGACTAGTTCCAACATGAATGTTGTTATTTTGTTTACATTAATGAATAAGAGAGTGAAACAACAAAGACATTTTGGAGCTTCATTCATTCGCCAATGATGACATGAATAACCTCCTTGCTGACTCAGTTAATCGTTTACAAATACTAGAAGAACATTTCTTCCGCTTTTTGTGTTACTCACAGTGGGATCACTAGATATGATGTACTGTTAAGTTTAATCTGCATTATTGTAATTTTCATCAGTTTTGTTTGTTTGTTTGTTTTGAGACAGAGTCTCACCCTGTCGCCCAGGCTGGAGTGCAGTGGTGTGATCTCAGCTCACTGCAACCTCTGCCTCCTAGGTTCAAGCAATTCTCCTGCCTCAGCCTCCTGAGTAGCTGGGATTACAGGCACCTGCCACCAAGCCCGGCTAATTTTTGTATTTTTAGTAGAGACAGGCTTTCACCAAGTTGGTCAGGCTGGTCTCGAACTCCTGACCTCATGATCTGCCCACCTTGGCCTCCCAAAGTGCTGGGATTACAGATGTGAGCCACCATACCCAGTCTTTTTTTTTTTTTTTTTTTTTTTTTTTTTAACCCTCTTTTTTTTTTTTTTTTCCCCTCTTTTTTTTTTTTTTTTTTTTTTTTTTTTTTAAGAGACAGGGTCTCACTCTGTTGCCCAGGCCGGAATGCAGTGGTACACTCTTAGCTCACTGCACCCTCAAACTCCTGGGCTCCAACAATCTTCCCACCTCACCTTCCCAAGTAGCTGGGACTACAAACACATGCCACTACACCTGGCTAATTGTTTTATTTCCTGTAGAGGCAGGGTCTGTGTTGCCCAGGCTGGTCTCAAACACTTGGCTTCAAGTGATCCTCCTGCCTCAGCCTCCCAAAGTATTGGGATTACAGGCATGAGCCACTGCATTCGGCCATCACTGTTTAAATCTAGACAGTAAGCAAAATAATAAATCAAACCCTTATTTGTAGCATTTGCCAATTTCTGTGGTGTAAATAATCCCACCAATGGCCATTTTCAGGCCACCCGACCTGCTCTTTCACAGAATGCAGAGTAGGGAAGGGATGCAGAGCATGGTATAGTATTTCTACCTTCAGATATAAGGATAATTGATATAGATAACCTGAAGAACACTGATAATAGTAAAATAATCGTTAAAAAGTGGTTACTTTTTTATGTCAGGAATGTGTCAGTTAATGTGTAATAACAGATTTAATAACTAGCCTTAACAACAAAATTCCTGAAATTATAGCACTCAGCTCTTGCAACAGTATGAGCCTTCTTCTGAACACCATGGCCTCCATCCCAGTTTGCAAGCTCCCATCTGGGGGGGGTCAGTGAAAAATTCATAGTGTGCAGTCATTTTTTTTAAAAGAAAAAGTATTAGGGAATAGAATTTCCAGAGAAGGTAAGGCACGTATCAGAAACAAGTGTCAGCGTGAGGCGTTTTGAAAAGCTAGGTGAAATAAGGGAGGAAACACTGGAGAGATGTCTTTGAGACAGTAAGAATTGAAACAAAAGGTGGATATGCAGGGACTCTATGTCAGGAAATCAAGAATGTGTGACACTGTTGTTTGTCCCACACTGAAGAAGATACACTTAAATGAGAGGGCACTGGACTTAAAATGAGGACAAGAGATTGAGTCCAGCACTGACCCTTACCAGCCACAGGACCTTGGACAAGTCATTTAACATTCTAAGCTTCATTTTTGTTTTTGGCAAATCAGAAAACTAGAATCAATCTCTGGTTCTTAACAAGAGGAAGTCAAAGTCTTCAGGGAGCTTTTTAAAAATATGTACTATAAAAATGACAATTTTGGCCGGGTGTGGTGGCTCACGCCTGCAAATCCCAGCACTTGGGGAGGCTGAGGCGGGCGAATCATGGGGTCAAGAGATCGAGACCATCCCGGCCAACATGGTGAAACCCTGTCTCTACTAAAAATACAAAAATTAGCTGGGCGTGGTGGTGCACGCCTGTAGTTCCTGCTACTCAGGAG
>NW_012106731.1:1297328-1315292 GCF_000951045.1 Mandrillus leucophaeus
ATGTTTTAGAAATAACAAAATTGCCAAATTATGTACTTGATATCTTTCCCAGCTAATTCACAACTTCAGCACTTTTTTTAACACCTCCTCAGTTCCACCCAAATCTTCACGCCCTAGCTTTGTGCTTCCCCTGCTCTCTGTATGACCTCCAAGCCCTGGAATTCATCTCTCAGCTCACTCACTTCCTAATCCTTTTGCAGGATTTCTCCCCAATCAGACAAAATCTATCTCTGTACTTAGAAGCACACTACTTCTACCTTGAGGTAGGAAGGGACCTACCACACTTTCTACTTTTCTTCTTCTTCCTCTCTTCTAATCTTTCTTCCTCTTGCGTGTTATTTAACTCTTAGTATTTTATCTGTTTAATTTTCCAAACCCTTAATCCTCTGATAACCACCCCCACAAGGAATACGGAAAAGAAGAGGTTTTTAAAAGAAAAATCAGCAGCAACCCAAACCCTCATTCTTCCTGAAATGCAAAGTTCAGTATTCGTCTGAGTCATGGAGGTTTACTTACCCTGTTTCTCACTTCTCAGCTCTCACCTTATAACCCCACTTCACCTCTCGCGTCTGATATTTGATAGTTCTCCTTGTGGGCATGACTCTGTGGACTTAATCCAAAAGATAGATCTCCTTTCTGGTTCTTAGCTATGCCACTCCCAGAACTTTTCAGCAGGCATTTGCTCAGCTGACTTAGTTGAGGTATAAATGATGCTGTAAAGAATAAGGCGTGTCTGCTTGCGTGCCTGCTTTCCCCAAATCCTCAAACTGAGACTTACAAATAAGGGTAATCCTTTTCCAAGCAGATAGTGTGGAAGCTGGACATTGGTTTCAGCCACAGTGCCGCTGCTCAAAGCACATACGGAATGCTTCATGAGTTTGCCTTGCAATTTATGGCATAATTACACAGACATCTTTAATGATAGTTATTCTGTGCCCTTGCACTAAGTTTCATTGTTTGTTTAAATGAGCTAAAGTGATTTAGAAATAAGTAAGGTGAAGTAAATGGGGCAGAATACTTCTGGTCAGAAATGAGGAAAAATGATGGACTCATGAGACTGATTTTCTTATGTGACTTCTAATCCAGATCAGGAGACAACTACAGAATGAGATTTTGTAAAATGTCTGGGCGGTAGGAAGCTGGGTCAGCTAAAGGTGCTAATGTTAGGGAAAACACTAATTTCAGAGTAGATTGCTCTTGCTACTTTATTTTGTATAACTTGTTTTTTACACTACCTAATTTAATGCTTGCCCTGTATGAGAACAACTAAGGAGGAATTCTTTTGACACACAAGAGAAGCAGAAAAACAAAACAAGATGACAGTGTAAGTTCTGACATTAAACTATGTGAAGTCATATCCTGGCTTTACCCCATGCTAGAGCGGGGACTCTGAGCAAGTCACTACACCTCTCTAAGCCTCCGTTTTTTCATCCTTAAAACTAGGGAAATGATAGCATTTGCCCAATATTGCCCTTGTCAGAAGTAAATGTCACAATCTGCATAAAGCATAGAGTGCCTAGTACAAAGTCAGTGCTGTTTTAATGGTACTTGGGATTTGTTTTAATCAGGTATCGTAAGACACACAGATATGGAGATGACTGTCATGAAGGAAGAAGTTTGTTACACAGTAGTTCCCCTTAGCCTCGGGGGGATGCCTGAAACTGTGAACCTTTTAGATACTCTTTTCTCCCATACATCCAGACCTGTGATAAAGTTAAACTTATAAATTAGGCATGATGAGAGATTAACAATAACAACATAAAACAATTATAAAAATATACTGTAATAAAAGTTATGTGAACGTGGTCTTTGTCTGCTTTTCTCTTTCTCAAAATATCTTAATATTCTTTTACTGCAGTTGACGCAAGTAACTGAAACAAGGAAAGCAAAATGGCGATTAAGGAGGGACTGCTGGACTCACAAATCCCTAGAGACAGGGCCCATACCACGCCATTCAGGGGACACACGGGGAAGCGCCAGGGTCTGTGAAGGGGAGAGGGATGTGGAGAAACACTGCCAAGAGCCCCCACTGTTTTCCACAGGAAGGAAGGCGCAGCAGGATGAGCAGGTTTAGGATAAGTGGCTAGTTTGAATCATTACAGACGGCGCTAGGGGGTAGGGGCTGTCCCTAATTGTCTGGTACCTGACCCTGGTGTGACCGGGGCAGGGGAATCATGGCTAGAAGCATAAGGGCCTGATGAAGAAGGTGTCCTGGATATGGGCTCTGGCCCGCTTGGTTTTGTGTGAGAGGTGGCTGACAGCAGGTTGTTTGCTGTATGTAGGAGTTTTCCAGCCCTGAAAGGATAGTCCCTCCAGTGTCTGCAAAGCCCTAAGATGTCTGCATCCAAAATACAGAATAAAAAGATATGGTTCAATACAAGTACTCATTAAGACTAATAATCTGTCATCATCATTCTCATGCCCTTAACAGCACAGCTAACTGATGATTAATATACAGTTTCTGCGTTAACAGTCCTGGACTTTATTAATGGTGGGTGGAAGTTAATATGTGTATGCAAACTAAAAAGTGGCATCCTTTTCCCTAATGACCCAACCATTATTCAAGAGCTGTGTCTAGTTCTGGATTTCAGACTTTTGAAAGAAATGAAGAAATAGTACTAGATACAGGGGCTCACACTTGTAATCCCAGCTACTTGGGGGGCCGAGGTAGGAGGACCGCTTGAGCCTAGGAGTTCGAGACCAGCCTGGACAACATAGCAAAACCCTGCCTCAGTTTTAAAAAAGAAAACAAGAAGAAGTAGTGAAGAAATTGGAGAGGATTCTGAGAAGAAATATGCGAAGTGGAAAAGAGCCTAGAAAGAAAGGTGACAGATGCCGGGATCTAGTCTTCAGAAGAGATATCTGGGAAACAGCATGGCAGCCCTCAAGTACTAGCTCCACTTAAAGATTTAAAAAAATCATTCAGACATTCCCCGTATTTGGTGATCATAGAAGAAACTGTAACAGGCTTAATGTGAAGCAAACAAAATTCAACTTCAACTAAAAGAAAAGCAAATAAATTCCTGATTTTAGGCATCCACAGCGATGCCTTTACACAAGGGTATGAAGGTGAGTCTCAAAAAAGAGAGAAACACCTTTCAGCTTGGACAGAGATTATGTGTCTCAGAGGAAAATGAATACCGAGACAGCTGACCTCTTGGTATCTCTTTCTAAGGATTATCTGCCTCTGTGACCATTTATATTTTCTTGAATTCTCTCTAGTAAGCCCCAAAGACAGCTTTACTTCTTCTTACTTCCTTTTCACAGGGGAAACACACACACACAAACAATAAAATAAAATAAAAAACATAGCTTTAGATATTTTTCAGAAGAGAGAGATTGCTTTACAGAAGAGGCGGGACTTGATCGAGGGTAGAGTTAAAGTACAACAGAGAGACAGTCTGAGACATGAGGCCCCCAGCCTTGCCTATGTCAAGGTTAGCAAGCAGCTTGGCTGAAAACAAGAGGAGTGAGAAGTCAGGGTCCTGCCCCGTCCCATCGTAGGTTGGATTTTCCAAAGAACTGGAAACTGAGGTCATATACATCAACTTGGTTAACAAAGGCCCCCAACCATTACAAAGGAAGGCAGGTGCACTTCCTCTCAAGCTGCCCACATACCTTCCCACCTGCCTATTGTAGGAAAAAAAAAAAAAAAAAGCACAGATAAACAAAAAGAAAATTAAAATCTGATTGGCCCCACCAACTAGTGCCAACAATTTGGGGCATAATTTTCCAAATCTTCTTTTATAGTAAATATATGGGTGCCCTTTTTCCCCCAAAACTTGGATTATACTATGTTTAGCTCTTTAGTTGCTTTTTAAAAAATTCAATGGTATATTTTTATCACCTTTTTATATCAATATTTCTGAAATACCATTTGTAGTGGTTGCTGAATTCCATTGTATGAGTATACAATATGACTCTCTTAATTCAGTAATGTTGGACAATTAGGATCTTTCTACATTTTGTATATTATAAATAGTACTGTAAAGAACACCCTTGTAGGAAAATCTTTGTACCATTCTTAATATTTCTTTAAGGTGTATTCCTTAAAAGATTAGCTCAGTGGGTAGGCTTTTAAAAAATTTTTCATACAACTGCCAAATTGACCTCCAGAAAAATCGTTTGGTGGGAGAGCACCCTTATCAGTTTGCCTGCCATTCTGTTGATTCTTTAGGATTTTACCTCTCCCCACTAGTGTCGCCCTTGTTGGGGTCATCTATCTTCACAATTAAAGCTTTGAAGATAATAATCATCTTTTGTACCCTACATGGCTTTGCTTCATGGAAATGACTCTACTGATCTTATTTATTTTCTGCATACATCCCTAGCTTGCAAAACCACTGAAAGATAAATCAGCAATAAAAAGATAACAAAGTGGCTCATGCCTATAATCCCAACACTTTGGGACGCCCAGGCGGGAGAATCACTTAAGGCCAGGAGTTCAAGATAGGCCTGGACAACACAGTGAGACCCCCCATCTCGACCAAAAAAAAAGTTGATAGATAGATAGATAGATAGATAGATAGATAGATAGATAGATAGATAGATATAAAATTAGCCAGGCATGATAGTGTGCACCTATAGTCCCAGCTACTCAGGAGGCTGAGAAAGGAGGATGGCTTGAGCCCAGGAGTCCAGCCTGAATGACAGAGCAAGACCCTGCCCCCTCCCCGGAAAAAAGCCCCCGTGTGTTTGGAAATTAAGGAATATGCTTCTAAATCACATCTGGATTAAAGAAGAAACCTACTGAAAATTAGAACATGTTTTTCACTGAATGAGAATGAAAATACTACATAGTAAAGCTTTGGGGTTGCTTTTAAAACATCACTAAAAGGAAAACTTGACACTTTAAGAATAAACAGTGAAAATTAATCAGCTAAAAGTACAGCTCAGGAAGTTAGCAAAAACAAACAAACAAAAATAAAGTTATTGAGGTCAGTAGCTTCTTATACATCTTTGTATCCCCTCTCATTTCCCAAACAGCGCTTGACACATGAGAGCAACTTGATGAGCATCGGACTGGATTTGTTCAATCTTTAAAGGCCATGGTCCTGAACATGTGGTATTTCTAAACTGTCAGGGATGAGGGAATGTTTCCAATCTGATTGATCTGCCAAAATAATCCATCCAAGTGTTATCTAATGCTTGCAATAGTAGATTCGAAGTTGGGGAGTAAGAAACACCTAACGGGCCATGTGTTGAAGTGGGCTAGTGAAGATTACCATGGTTCACCAGGTTCACAGTGCCCTAGGTTATGGTATGGCTGCCTTTTCCTTAACTTGGAGATTCCAGGGAAGTGTTTTGTGTTTATTGTACAAAAAAATCTCTTGGAGATAAAGGCTAAAGGTAAGTCCCTTTGTATCATTCCATCAGGCACATTGCTTTTGATCATCAGAAGCCAAGAACAAGGACCTGGTCCTATGCCTGTTACATGGGCAACTGTCTGTTGAAGTTAAAGAAAGTTTTGCATGTATAAGGGATGGAGGATTAGGCCCTGGGGATCAATTTTACTCAAGGAAAAAGAAGTGACTTTAATTTCATTAATGGTCTCCTGGATGATTCTGCTACAAGTTTAATTCTCCATTAAATATTAATGCCACTCAGTGCTTAGCATCCTGCCTTCAGTATCATACCACTCATTCTGACACTAACCTGTTTTATATTTTATAACCGTATCACAGGGCTTTTTCAGGAGAAGTCAGCAAAGCAATGCCACCTACTCCTGTCCTCGTCAGAAGAACTGTTTGATTGATCGAACCAGTAGAAACCGCTGCCAACACTGTCGATTACAGAAATGCCTTGCCGTGGGGATGTCTCGAGATGGTGAGCTCTCACAGCTTGAGTTGTACAGTTGCAAGGGGTTGTGAAAGTGCCTTCTAAAACCTGGACTCAGATCTGCCAATATCTGCCCCGCCTGTCCCCTCCTCATTATTCCACCTCACGCCCCCCCATGCTCCTCTGGCAGCTTCATAGAACTCACAGCAGCCGCTTCCTCCTCCTCCTCATCCTCAGTGTCAGCCAGCTGGCTGATGGGTGGGGGTGGTGTGGAAGAGAAGTGTCTCGTGGTCAGAACACCTTCAGATTTTTGATATTTCAGCCATTATAGGTGGGTGGATTGATTGACGGTAAGTGTCATCTGGGGCCTTACTAAAGATGCCTCCTCTAGGCATTTTCCCCCGTAGGAAACGTGAACCACAACTGTTACTTGCTTTACACTAGTAAGTCTATTGGAGGTTGAGATGAAGCCACTTTCATGCTAACTGGATATTTTGAATCACATGCCAAAGCCAACTATTTGTACATACAGAATGTGTGAAAATAGTGCAAAGCATGGCTCAATGACAAGTGTTCTTTTCATTAAACGAAGCTACTTTAAGGAATAGAGACCATCTATCATTCAAGTACAAAACGTTTCAAGATCTTCCTGGAAAACTATCTTAAGTGCACTGAATAATCGACACCAGATTTCAAGACAGTTATGCTTATACGTGGAAACTGGGCAGAAAGCACAGCGGGTCCATTTTAAGGATTTTTTCCAAATATACCAGCTGGCTCTCTTAAGAGATCCCTTTGAAGGAAAATGTCTCCTCCAATGGAATTTCAGCCTGTGGAAAAATACTTCAGAATGCGGAGCAGGCTTTCCAACAGTCTGCCTTCCCCGTAATCTGATGTTCTTAGCGCCCATAGACCTACATAGGCACGAGTTCACTTTTGCTCCTGCATATTCTAAGAGGCCACTCTGTGCACCACTACAAAAGTGAAGCTTTTGTCATTGGAAGTTACAAATGACAGAACTTCCACCATATTCTCAGAAATTCCTGTGACATGCAACTCAGCAGATTTCATCTTCTGATGGTACTAAACCGACAAAGTTAGGTATATCTCCTCCATTTGTAAGTTCAAATCACAAGTTGTGTGTGCATTTTCTCAAGAGCTGGTCCCTTTATTTCACTTACAGGATATAATTGCCGTTGTTAATATTAAGACAAAAGTTAAATCATAATTGCAGAGTCACAGCAGAAGTTTCACCTGTGGGTATTAGGCCCCTTAGGTGTCCTAGAAAATGTTTTCCAAAACATTAAGCACCTTCAGTATGCCTTCTGAAAATTTTGCATACAAGAAATAGCACAAGTTGTTGTAGGCATCGAATGAATTCTGGAGGTTATGAAATTATGGTTCTGAAACTCAGAGCCCACATCAGCCTGGTTGCTGCCTGAGCAGCACCACCTCAGTTTGTTATCTGAGTCGTGGAAACTGGAAAGTGACCAGTATTCCAGCTCACTTGTTTCCTCTGTGAACAAGGACAGAGCGTCCTCTTTGGCAAGAAAAGAATTCACCACCTGGCCACTGTGGGGGCTTTGGTTCCCAACTTCGTGTCCATCTATCCTGCCTCCTGCCCTGGACTCTCATAACTATGATCTTAGTCAAATGGATGGATGCATCCACCCCATCAGCTATAAATTTAATCACAATCTATTAGGAGAACTAAGTCCCTCCAGCAAAGGCTGAGTCTAGCTGAAAAATCAATGAGTTCATGGAAGAAGTCAGACCAGGAAATCATAGGGTTTTTTGTCTGTTTTTGTTTTCAGTTATCTTGGTGTTTCACAAGAATTCATTTGATATTCTGAATGAACTGGAAAGTTACTATAGTGATGGCTCCACTTTAAATATGGGGACACATCCCAAAGAGAAGCATTACAAACAGAAATCTGCCCAACAAGGATTATATATTATAAGGATCTTATATTATAACACCATATTTGTCCTTTCCAAATCCTGATGCTGTGATTACTTGAGGCTAAATGAGAACAGCAGAAAGTGTTTAAAGATGGGTCCGGCTGGGTGTGATGGCTCACACTTGTAATCCCAGCACTTTGGGAGGATGAGGCTGGAGGATTGCTTGAGCCCTGGAGTTCCAGACCTCAAGCCAGGGCAACATAGCAAAAATCCACCTCTACATAAAGTGAAAAAATTAGCTGGGTGTGGTGGTGTGCACACGTGGTCCCAGCTACTTAGGAGGCCGAGGTGGGAGGATCGCTTGAACCTTAGAAGGTTGAGGCTGCAGTGAGCCACATTCACACCACTGCACTTCAGCCTGGGTGACAGAGAGCAAGACTCTGTCTCTAAATAAATAAATAAATAAAAAGATGGGTCTCAGGGTTCCACAGGGGCTGCCATGACCTATGAGTGGAGGAGGGGCTTCTTGGGTCAGGTACTCTGATGTAATTCAAAGAATTAGAGAGGCCTCGTCCAGTTCATTCAGACCTCACAATGCAGCTGCAGAATTAGCCACTTGATCAAGGAGGACCGTCAGAGCGCACAGGGCGGTGAACTGAATGAGCGCTGAGGTTTGGCTGCTTTTTACTCCTCGGACCCTGTGAGTCTTTGCTTCCCTGCGCCTTGGTCTGCATGTGGGAGAGAAAGAGGCAGCCTAAACCAGCTGCACAGAGGAAGAGTGAACAGCCCATTAAGTTATCAGTGGGGCCCAGTGGGTAGAGTGGGGACGTGACAGCAGGAAAACAGAGATGGCATCTCTCTGGGCCTCTCCTACCTGCACCAGGTCTCTTTCTGCAACATGAGTTTCTCTGGGATGTGTGTTTGCTGTTGGGGAGCTGGAGTGAGCCTGTGTGGGTTGGAACTGTTTTCACCTCTGAATATGTCCTTATTTTGTGGTCATGCAGTTTTGGATTGAGATTGTCTGAGACTTCAAAGGAAACCCCAAAGCTCGCAGGAGAGAATATTGAAGAAAAGCGCATTGTATGTAGTATGGTTTGGCTTTTTTCTTCCAGCTGTAAAATTTGGCCGAATGTCAAAAAAGCAGAGAGACAGCTTGTATGCAGAAGTGCAGAAACACCGGATGCAGCAGCAGCAGCGCGACCACCAGCAGCAGCCTGGAGAGGCCGAGCCGCTGACGCCCACCTACAACATCTCGGCCAACGGGCTGACGGAACTTCACGACGACCTCAGTAACTACATTGACGGGCACACCCCTGAGGGGAGTAAGGCAGACTCCGCCGTCAGCAGCTTCTACCTGGACATACAGCCTTCCCCAGACCAGTCAGGTCTTGATATCAATGGAATCAAACCAGAACCAATATGTGACTACACACCAGCATCAGGCTTCTTTCCCTACTGTTCGTTCACCAACGGCGAGACTTCCCCAACTGTGTCCATGGCAGAATTAGGTAATGGCATGCATGCTTCTCCTGAGATGCTCTGTTCATGCCCTTTAAAGTAAAAGGGGCATGTCTGACTTTCCTCTAATGAGTTCTGCTAAATGTTGCAATTCACCTTTACCATTTGGGCCACTTCATTTTCTGCCCTGCCCCCTTGCTTTTGACCCTCTGCTGTTTCCCATGGTTTATCCAATACCTGCATTGACCTCTCAGCATTAGAAATGGGACAAAACCAACGGAAGCAGTCTTTGAATTCTGCAGAAAACTGGAAGCTCAGGAAATGGCTACATTAACTTCATTAGTGGTTTAGTTATATTCCAGGGATTGCTTTATACCTAAGGTGACAAAAGAAAATGGCAGTCCACAAACTGAACTTGGCCCATAGACGTATTTTTTTGACCAGTGCAGTTTTAAAATTTTTGAATCAGTTGCTAATATTTAAATTTGGATAATTATACCCAAAAGTTCAGATTTTTTAGCTTCTTGTGGGAGGGGAAAAAATGATCTATTTACAGTGGGCCAACATTTGTGAATGTCAACAGCCAACTGGCAACAGCCAGGGGCTTACACCTTTCAATGGGCCCACCCCACTCCTGCCATTTATATCATATGCACAGCCCCTGTAGGCATCTAAGTTTTGCAACTCTGATATACAGTATAAATGTTCAACAGAAATTAGCTGCTTTACTTACCAGAATGATCTGATGATGGATATTGGTGACAAAATTGATGTAATTCATATAAGGCTCACCATGCAAAAGACAAAAAACTGTCCTTTTCTTACTGCTGGAACATTACTGCTTCTTGGGAGATGTGACCTAGAAATGTTGATAACACAGACAATGGGCAACTTTCCATTTCAAGAAGGTTGTGTTAACATCCACTGCTATATTTAATCGATTTTTAAGTACAGCACTATTATTAGAAAAACTTTGATAAGAACCTTTGTAGTTTTTGAATTTGATCTGCTCCTCCTGGTGGTTCCTCACACAAGGTTATAATCCTTTGGGATATTTCAATTAGTTGCTGTGGAGATGACTAAGTTAATACGAGGAGAGAATGAAGACTTCAGATGGAAAAGAAACAGCAGGTTCAGACTTGAGCACAGAAATCCTCAGTTCACAGAAATAATGGCTGTGTTCTTTAGACGGTTTCTCTACCTCTGCACCCCATAAAACATCTTTTAAGTGAAAATTTATATTTCCAGTAAAATCTTTCTCCAAATAGAACAAATTGAATGTTCTTTACAGTTTTTACACAAGCATCTCTTTATGGGTCTAAATTTAAATCCTCAAGAGCAGAGACATTTTAAGCCTGGTCTTTAACCACTGAACAGCATTAAAAGGTGTATTGCAGCTCTTTTGATTAACAGAGAAACCTCTGAACTAGAAGCCAAGCTGAGCAGAGGTAGGTTTGGTTTTTTTTTTTTTTTCTTGAACTAGAACAAAAACCTTCCATTTTTGTCATGAAATCTTGGTTGGCTGAGCCTTAAGCAGAACTGTAATGAAAGTAAAATTTTCAGATATGAATAAGGATTTGATTGAAAGCTGACATGATACCATGAAAAATGACCTGACTCACTTTAGGTTTGCTTCCACCTTACCATAAGTATTAGTGACTCTGTCCTGTTTGCTTGTCAAATGTTCAATCCTGAAATAAATCCATAGGCCTTAGGCAAAGCATTGCCCTTGAACATGGCACTTTGGCTAAAAAATGCACTGACACCGAAGTGGGGCCAGAGATGGCTGAGCTGATTCCCTGAGGCTCCCGGACAAGTCAGCTTCCTCTTCCGTGGTCTCACTCTCCAGTGCAGTCTGGGAGCCCTGCCCCCTCACTGCTTGCTCTATGTGCTTTTAAATTAGGAATTTTTCACAGGTGGTGTGGCATTTTCCAGGATAAATTAAATGAGATCATCACTAGGAGAATTCCCAAACCCAAAACTAAACTAGCATTTATCTGGAAAGGATATAATTGGGCTGTAATTCTCTTATCCCATTTATGCATGCAAAGTGTTTCAGGGAGCTAAGAGTATCATGAAAGTGGCCCAAGTCTTGTTGCTGCTTCTCCAAAGCTACTTACATTTCCCTGGTATTTCTTTTGGGGCTTACAGCCTGCTATCTCTTTAAGACTCTTGACTTCATTTTAGGCTAAACTTTGTCATCAGATTTTAAACAAATGAAACCAATTATGTAATAGGAAGATAAATTATAAACCAACACGTCCTAAGTCCAATTCTCTCTTTCAAGTGTAGTATGCACAACCTATTACTTTTAGTGAAAAATATGTCTTCATCCTTGGCTAGGAAATTTTGCCCTTGGTGTACAATTAGTACCTGAATTATACATTCCAGATAAACAACCTAGGTTTTAAGTGCAAATTATGTTTGTTACTATAATTGATATCTAAAGCTTTGCACAGGAGAAACAACTGATATATTGCGCAAACATGAGACAAGAAATCCACTTATATGGGTGGTGGTCCTAGCATTAATATAAGTTGTACAACCCAGTATAAGTCACATAACATCTGTGAGCTGTAGTTTCTCTACCCCTAGAATATAAAGGTCTGTGTCTCAATCATAGCTCTGCCACTTGCCAGCTGTGACACCTTGAAGAAGTCACTTCACTGTGGTTCAGTTTCCTCATCTGTAAAATGGAGATAATACTAGTACCCTTCTTCTGGGGTTGTTATAAGGATTAAGTGAGAAAACACATATATTTAGGATAGATACAAAGTAGGTGGGACTGGCATACAGTAAATGCTATATGTGTTAACTGTTATCATAATTCTTAATGTCATTATTATTTGTTAAACAAGGACAGTTTGGACTAGATGCTTTCTAAAGTTCCTTCCCACTGTGAAAATCTCTGACTAACTCAGAAGCCAGGACTTCCCATCTGAAGTATCAAAGCGCTGGCTGTATTGCTGAAGCAGTCATGGTTGGGGCACATGACTTGCCCCAGTCACAAAGTGAGGTAGATAGATTATCTGCTGAGCTCAGACAGAAGCCAGGTCTCCTAACTCCTAGCACAAAGTGTTTCACTATTCCAGACTTTATCTGAGAGACCACGCTTAAATTCTCGACTTTTATTCAGCCTGACCATACTCGCGTTTGCTGAAATGGAGATTTAAAAATAGCAAAGTGTCTAAAATCTTACACTTGCCAAATCGACTATGAATTGGAATGAAAGGCTGTTGGTGAGCAGATGGTGTGAATGCAACCACTGCCCTCTACTGGTATGTCATGTACATTGCATGATTTGTTGTCTCACTTTTTATTGGCTGTTTTAAATAGGTAGGGATAAGTGGCCACAGTTTCTTAAGACAAAGTGAAACCACAAGATGCTAAGTATCTTATTAACTAGAAATGAAGCATAACCTGGAAGGAAATGATATGAGCCTCTTCTCATCCTTCACTCCACAGCATTCCCCTCTGCTTCCCCGTGAACTCTTCATCTTCATCATTTTTTTATTGGCAAAAATTGGTTTACATTCTAGAAACGATCTTATATAGTGAGAGTTCTTTCCAAAAGAGGTAGTTCACTACCTTATTTATGTATTTTCTTGTTTCTTACTCCCCATTATTTTTGTCTTTACTCACCTCTTCTCAAGCATCATTGATTCTAAGACACATAATTTACTGGCTTCTCCCTCTCACTCTCAGTTTCTCATTCTTTCCTTTACATTTGTTATTTTATTTGTGTGTGTGTGTGTGTGTGTGTGTGTGTGTGTGTGTGTTTTTGTTATTTATTCATGCTGTTTTAGTGTCTGTGTGTTTCCAAGAAGGGCTGTTCAGGTTTATTATGTTTCAGTGTCTCTAAGGAGATTCTGGTTTCCAGCTCCATTTAGGTGAACCTGCTCTGTTTTCACACAAACAAGTCTGCTTCTGTTTGACAAAAGCAGTAACAAATTTCCAAACAACTAGATACTCTCCCTAGTGTTGCCAAGTTTGCATTCAGCACCATTCTTTTAAAATGGCTTGCCTATTCTATGGTCAAAACCCTAGGGAGAGGGATCATTTTTTGATATGGTTTTATATTCATGGGATTTTGTCAATTCTTTTTAAAGAAATACTTCTTTAATCATCCTTCCCTTCCAGAACAGTTATTACCAAGCCACTCCAAATTGTTAGTTCCTGGCATCTAGATTCCAGCAGCCTTCCATGTGGTCCTCCTGCCTGAGCTTCTGTGTGCTGCAATCCACCAAGCACAAAACTGCTTGTTCCATTTCCCCAGATATAATTTTATTTTTATTTTTATTTTTTTTAAGATGGACTCTTGCTCTGTTATCCAGGCTGGAGTGCAGTGGTGCGATCTTGGCTCACTGCAATGTCTGGCTTTCAGGTTCAAGTGATTCTCCTGCTTCAGCCTCCCAAGTAGCTGGGATTACAAGTGCCCGCCACCACACCCAGCTAATTTTTGTATTTTCAGTAGAGACAGGGTTTCACCATGTTGGCCAGGCTGGTCTCAAACTCTAGACCTCATGCCTCAGCCTCCCAAATAGCTGGGATCACGGCGGCCACCACCATGCCCTTGTATTTTTAACAGATACATGTTGGCCAGGCCGGTCTTGAACTCCTGACCTCAACTGGTCTGCCCACCTCAGCCTCCCAAAGTGCTGGGATTACAGGCGTGAGCCACCACACCCAGCCAATCTCTTACATTTCTGACAGCTTCAATTACTTTTTTCTTTCTCTTCTTCTGGGTAATTCAGCTTTATATCTTATTATCTAATGTCTTGAATTGTCCTTCCAGTGTGTTCATATGTGTTTGCCAGATTACAAGTTCCTAGAGAAAACTTCTTTGGCCTCTAAGTCTTTAATATCTTCAAACGCCTTAAGCTCAAGTATAATAACTAATATTCTGTAGCACATTCTAAGTAATCCTCCCCATTCTAAGGGCTCAACTCTTTTAATTCTCATAGCAGCCCTGTGAAATAGGTACCATTTCCCTCATTTTACAAATGAGGAAACCAAGCACAAAGAGGTTAAATAACATACCCGAGATCGCATAGCTAGTAAGTAGCAGAGCTGAGATACAGACTCAAATGGTCTAGCTCCAGAGTCTATGACTTCACAACTACACTATGCATAGCCACATGGTAGGCCCTCAGTAATGCTTATTCTGCAATTTGCAGGAAAAACTAAATAAATACCTAGTTGTCACCATAAAAGAGTATCATTTTCTAGTTTTTCAAGAATAAGAATAATCCTTCCCAGGTCAATGTTATGTGGCAGATGTGTCTTCATAAAAATGCCAAGAAGAAACACCAGGTTAATCATTTCCTATGTCTATCTAGGCCAGTATTTTATCATTCCTAGACATGAGTATAAAGACACAGAACAAGGGCAAAGTCAGGAGGGTCTTTGAAGTCACCAAGTCGTATCTTCAAATGTTGGCTTTGCAAAGTCCCTGTCCTCTTTCATGTTGCCAAATACAAAACAGTTCCAAATTACTTGTTTAAATGTGTAAAGACAGTCAAAACCCGCACAGACATTGTTTTCTACTTGTTATTTTTTAAAGTAAATATTACATCACCAGTTATTCAAAGAACTTGGCTTTTCATGTTTGTGATCTCCTGTTTTCTCCTTAGAACACCTTGCACAGAATATATCTAAATCTCATCTGGAAACCTGCCAATACTTGAGAGAAGAGCTCCAGCAGATAACGTGGCAGACCTTTTTGCAGGAAGAAATTGAGAATTATCAAAACAAGGTATGATCTGAGGAATTTTTCCTCCTAGGATTGAGGCAATATTGGGGAGGGTGTTGGTATAGGAAATTTGGTCAAGAGTTCCCACAGACCAAAGAATGAGTGTCTTTCATCAGATATCAGGTTTCTGTTTAAATATCTTTTTTCCAAAGCTGCTAATGTACTTGAAGCTTTGCAGATGCCTGCATGCAAAATTTAAGCAATAGCAAATAATTTCTATTGTGCTTTCTAGGTATACACATACCTCCTTCCATTTGTCAACAGGAGAATAGATTAAGCAGCTTCCAAAAGCCCAAATGAATGGAGATTTGTCTCAATATCCCAATCAAAGATTTTAAGGTCTGGAAGTTCATGTAAAATAATCTCAGCCTCATGTTTCTGAAAGTTGACAAGGAAGCTTCATGTTTCTGGAAGTTGTATTAGGGAGTATATACAAAAAAAGTGTAGAAGCTATGATCGTAACTCCAGTCTGAACCTAGCAATATGAGGCTGACAAATAGTGCCCTACTTGCCTTTTTCTATAAAACACCCAGATCAACAGGATTATCTAGGTGAATCTATTTTACATTTGAGGAAAACTAACATCCGTTGGCATGTCTAGAGAGTGAAACATCAAGACCAGACCTTGACTCCTGGCTCCTAATTCAGTGTTTCTTCCACCCCATCATATCGGTGGAAACAGTCTGAAACTAAGATTAGGGAAACAAGTTGGCAACAAAACACATCCAGATCATTCTGTAACTGAATTGGAGAGTGGGAATATAAAAGGAATTTAACAGGACATGTTGGGGAATAGCAACACATCACTTTGTTTGCCTTTGAGGTAGCAGGTAATGCCAGCAGCCAAAGCTACAAAGGAGAAGCAAGAAAACAGTAAGAAGCAACAAAGTATATGAAATGGGATTTTAGAGTCAGAGATGCTTGGATTTGCATCCTAGGTCCCATATCCACTAGTTTTTTGTTTTGTTTTGTTTTGAGACAGCCAGTTTTGTTTTGTTTTGTGCCCAGGCAGAAAAATATTCTTACGAAAGTGAATTAAGGATGTCATAAAGGTTCTCTAGAGGTGGTATTTATCAGAATGTGCCGTGCCTAGCTCATAGTAGGTGTACAATAAATTCAGTTGATTCCTCCTTTTCTCCCTTTCCCCAAGTAAAGTGGTATTAAATTTTCCAAGGCAAAATAATTACTTAAAAGAAGATCCAGGCTAGACGCGGTAGCTCATGCCTGTAATCCCAGCACTTTGGGAGGTCCAGGCAGACAGATCACTTGAGGGCAGGAGTTCAAGACCAGCCTGGCCAACATGGTAAAACTCTGTCTCTATTAAAAATATAGAAATTAGCTGGGTGTGGTGGCATGTGCCTCTAATCCCAGATACTCAGAAGGCTGAGGCAGAAGAATCACTTGAACCCAGGAGGCAGAGGTTGCAGTGAGCTGAGATTGCGCCACTGCACTCCAGCCTGGGTGACAGAGCAAGACTCCATCTCAAAAAAAAAAAAAAAAAAAAAAAAGAAATCCTACTTTACCACTCTTCGTGGCCCAGGGCGAAAGCAGTGGCATGCTTTGCTTTCATAACTCTTCAACTTCTGCTACAGAACCTAACATCTTCCTGGAGGATGTTAATGTGTTTCCCTCTTTAACAGCAGCGGGAGGTGATGTGGCAATTGTGTGCCATCAAAATTACAGAAGCTATACAGTATGTGGTGGAGTTTGCCAAACGCATTGATGGATTTATGGAACTGTGTCAAAATGATCAAATTGTGCTTCTAAAAGCAGGTATGTGCTTTGCAAGTGAATTTTGAGATCTCTTCCTAACCTGCTTTCATCCGCTTATTAAAGAAATGCTTGGTAAGGAAGGTGTCGGGAACAGTTTTTCTCCAATGATAATAGCTCAGGTTTTTCTTAGCAGAAATGGAGTTCTTCTGAAAGGTTTTCAGATATATTCAGGAAACATTCCCCCCCACTTCACTTCTCTTCTGGATGAAAAGATTAATTTGAAGGTCACCTGCATTCCCAAATTTTCCCATCACCTGTGTTTTGTTTCTACACTCCAAGTCCTCCGAGTTTATGATGTTAGGAAGAAGGAAGTAGAACTCAGAAAGATATACTTGTTTTTGATTCTTGGTTTAGTACATGTGAATAAATGTTTTCCTAGCAACTCTGAGACTCTGCATTGCGAGGTAGAAGAGTGCTAAGGAAGTAATTTATAAATCAACCCTCACTTCAGTTAAACAGGCCTTAGCTTCAGCACAACAGTCTTTACATAGAAAACTCTGTCTTTCTGGATAGACAGCTGGATGTGACTGAGAACCCACTAGCTAAACTGCACACGACACCCACCATGCTGTCTCAGAAGGAGTCTCTACATGAGCACCTTAGAAACAAACTCACTAACATCAGATGACCCAAATGACCTGAACCATTTCTGCCTCTGCTTAGGTTCTCTAGAGGTGGTGTTTATCAGAATGTGCCGTGCCTTTGACTCTCAGAACAACACCGTGTACTTTGATGGGAAGTATGCCAGCCCCGACATCTTCAAATCCTTAGGTAAGGGGTATCAAGGTGCCTTTTCTTCAAATCGGGGCTATAGGAAAAGATGCGGGTTGAGTGAAAGCTCTGCTTGGACAAAATGAAAACTGGTTATTCAGAAACAAAAATTAAGGGATTTTATACCTATTTTACTTTCTAATTAGTCACTGTAGAAAAGTCATATAGCTCGGCCGGGCACGGTGGCTCACGCCTGTAATCCCAGCACTTTGGGAGGCTGAGACAGGCAGCTCATGAGGTCAGGAGATCGAGACCATGGTGAAACCCCATCTCTGCTAAAAATACAAAAAATTAGCCAGGTGTGGTGGTGGGCGCCTGTAGTCCCAGCTACTCAGGAGACTGAGGCAGGAGAATGGTGTGAACCCAGGAGGTGGAGCTTGCAGTGAGCCGAGATTGCGCCACTGTACTCCAGTCTGGGCAACACAGCAAGACTCCGTCTCAAAAAAAAAAAAAAAAAGTCATATAGGACAAAAGTTTTTTGTCTACATTACATGTAAAGATCTAGAGTTTCATTTTATCTAGTTGGTAAT
>NW_012106731.1:1315876-1331545 GCF_000951045.1 Mandrillus leucophaeus
AAGCCCTATCTCTACTAAAAATACAAAAATTAGCTGGGCATGGTGGTGCGCGCCTGCAGTCCCAGCTACTCAGGAGGCTGAGGCAAGAGAATCACTTGAAACCGGGAGGTGGAGGTTTAAGTGAGCCGAGATCGTGCCACTGCACCCCAGCCTGGGTGACAAAGTAAGACTCTGTCTCAAAATAATTAATAATAATAAATTTTGGATTTCTATAATTTAAATAAAATGAATATAGTTATTAAGAAGAATGGATAAGTATCTAAAATGAGTGATTTTTTTAAAAAGTTACATGACAGAAGATACATATAATGAACTGTCATGTAGCACATTGTCATTTAAATATATACATTTGTATGTAAAATATGCAAATCTGAAGGAATAGACACCAGACTTAACCAGTCTTTTGGAAAATGGATTATTATTTTAGGGGACTTTCACATTCTGTGTTTTCAGGTTGGTAAATAGTTATAATAGTTTTACTATCATAATGTGTCATTTGTTAACATTTTTAAGAATGTTTCAGATGAAATAGAGTTGAAAACAAAAACGAGTTAATTTAACATATCAGTTAGAATGTGACTACTAGACTCTATAGGTTAAAAGTGTAGGCTCTGAGGCCGGGCGCAGTGGCTCAAGCCTGTAATCCCAGCACTTTGGGAGGCCGAGATGGGCGGATCACGAGGTCAGGAGATCGAGACCATCCTGGCTAACAGGGTGAAACCCCGTCTCTACTAAAAAATACAAAAAACTAGCCGGGCGACGTGACGGGCGCCTGTAGTCCCAGCTACTCGGGAGGCTGAGGCAGGAGAATGGCGTGAACCCGGGAGGCGGAGCTTGCAGTGAGCCAAGATCGCGCCACTGCACTCCAGTCTGGGAGACAAGCAAGACCCCATCTCAAAAAAAAAAAAAAAAAAGTGTAGGCTCTGAAATCAGGCAGCCTAGCTTTGCTTCTTAGGTTGTACTTTCTACCTGTATGACCATAGGTGCATTACTTTCCAACTCTCAGTTTCCTCACCTCTAAAATTGGAATAATAATCCCTACTTCATAGAACTGTCGTAAAAGAAGAAGAAACCCAAAGAAATATCTTAGAGCAATACTTGCCATAGTAATCACACAACAAAAGTTCAATCTCATTATTTTGAATGAGGATGATGGTGGTAACGGTGATGTGATGGAAGTGGTGGCAGTGGTGGTGATATGATGGAAGGTAGTGGTGATGGCTAAACAGATTTTTCTTTTAAGATTTTAAACTATTAAACTGTAGAAATGCTACTACTATTCCTTCTGCTCTTCAACTACTAGATCTCTCTTCATCTTCCCCATGTTTTTCTCCTAAGACCTCCTATAGGTCTTAGGAGAACTTTAGGAAAACCTAAGACCTAGGTTTTTCTCCTAAGACAATAACCAAACTTCTAAACTGTCTTTATTTTCATTCTGGCAGGTTGTGAAGACTTTATTAGCTTTGTGTTTGAATTTGGAAAGAGTTTATGTTCTATGCACCTGACTGAAGATGAAATTGCATTATTTTCTGCGTTCGTACTGATGTCAGCAGGTAAGATAACCAAATAAAAATAAAAATAGTTTTAGAATTGTCTAAGATAAAGAATTTTTACAAGGTCCATACGTTTAATAGCTGTAAAATATTTGGGAGCTACTAAGAGAGGTCTCCACCCTTATTAAATTGGATTTTAAGTCTTCAAATAACACCCTCTCTTCTCCACCCCCCAACACAAATATATATTCTTTTAAGAAAACCTCATGCCTTTCAGATAAAATGTAAAGAAATGAGAATTGAATAAAATCCAGTCCAGAATTAACCTCCTGATACCAAGAGAAATGCTGTAGTAGAATAGGGTTGCCTTTCTTAACACCAGTCTCCAGGATAACGTGATTTTTTTTTTTTTTTTTTACGGATTCTCGCTCTGTCGCCCAGGCTGGAGTGCAGTGGCCGGATCT
Source organism: Mandrillus leucophaeus (assembly GCF_000951045.1). NCBI lineage: Eukaryota > Metazoa > Chordata > Mammalia > Primates > Cercopithecidae > Mandrillus > Mandrillus leucophaeus. The sequence goes on from NW_012106731.1 coordinate 1,317,834, forward strand.
CAGCTCACTGCAAGCTCCGCCTCCCGGGTTTGCCATTCTCCTGCCTCAGCCTCCTGAGTAGCTGGGACTACAGGCACCCGCCACCTCGACCGGCTAGTTTTTTGTATTTTTTTAGTAGAGACGGGGTTTCACTGGGTTAGCCAGGATGGTCTCGATCTCCTGACCTCGTGATCCGCCCATCTCGGCCTCCCAAAGTGCTGGGATTACAGGCTTGAGCCACCGCGCCCGGCCGATAACGTGATTTTTAAGACATCCTATTTTTCGTTAAAATCCATTTAGATGTCATCCACTAGATTATCTGAATTTAATCTGTGTTTTCAACCAGTACAGCATGTTTGGAGATCATCTCTTTGCTAAGTTACTACCTTCTATTTGGAAAACTTACACATAAAAACTGTATCCTAAATTAACCACCCTTAAGTCACTTGGAATTCTTTTTTTTTTTTTTTTGAGACGGAGTCTCGCTCTGTCACCCAGGCTGGAGTGCAGTGGCGTGATCTCCACTCACTGGAAACTCCGCCTCCCGGGTACACGCCATTCTCATGTTTCAGCCTCCCGTATAGCTGGGACTACAGGCGCCCGCCACCATGCCAGGCTAATTTTTGTATTTTTAGTAGAGATGGGGTTTCACCGTGTTAGCCAGGATGGTCTCAATCTCCTGATCTCGTGATCCACCCGTTTCGGCCTCCCAAAGTGCTGGGATTACAGGCGAGAGCCACCGTGCCCGGCCTGTCACTTGGAATTCTATTGACAATTTTAGTTGACAAAGATTACTAGAAAACTTTTGTATTTTTCAGAAAAGCTAGCAGGATTGATAATGAATATTTCATTCCGAAGTATGATTATTAGAACGTCCCGAGGGGCCATGATGGTTTCATTTGCATTCATATGAGTATGGCCTCATATTTAATTGTTTATCCTTTGGAAGGGAAGGATCCTTCCTTTATGTATTGGTAAAATGGAAAGGTTTAACACCCTGTTTTGTGACTTCCTTAGATCACTTTTCATTCCATTAGGAGAAATTTTGAAAGAGGAGTGAAACTGACCTCTGAGTCTCTAAATATTCATTGTGATATAATTATCTGTATCAAAAGCATCCGGAGAAGGGGGATCTTGACACCATCTCGGAGGAATGCTAAAGAATATCATTTTTTTATGTTTAGATCGCTCATGGCTGCAAGAAAAGGTAAAAATTGAAAAACTGCAACAGAAAATTCAGCTAGCTCTTCAACACGTCCTACAGAAGAATCACCGAGAAGATGGAATACTAACAAAGGTGAGTGCCAAAGGCTTCTGGTTGGCATGGCCTGAACTATCCCTTGGCACAAATCATGCTGCCAGTATGGTCATGTAAGTCATACGACCAATTCCCAAAAGTATCAGAAAGCAACAGGCTACCAAAAAGAAATAAATTTCCATTTCAGTAAAATTCTGTTGAGCCAAAACTCATTATTCAGTCTAAATTATACTTCTTATCATTGATTACAAAGTGTCCTGCAACAATAAGGCAATATAGGAAAAAAAGTTACATTCTAGAAATTCTCTTCCATCAAAGTTGGACATAAAGCAGAGTTAATATTCTGCACTGACATAAATTAGAAAAGTAATCTTTGAATTTATTTATTTTTTAGAGATAGGGTCTCACTCTGTCTCCCAGGCAGGAGTGAAGTGGCCCAATCCTAGCTCTATGCAACCTTGAACTTCTGGGCTCAAAAGATCCTCCTGTCTCAGTCTCCTGACTAGTTGAGACTACAGGCGTATGTGCTACCACACTTGGCTAATTTATTTATTATTTTTTGTAGAGATGGGTATCTCACTATGTTGCCCAGGCTGGTCTCGAACTCCTGGCCTCAAGCAGTCTTCCCTCCTCCACCTCCCATAGAGCTGAGATTATAGGAGTGAACCACTGTGCCCAGCCTATAATCTTTGAATTTAGAAAGAAGTTATAAAGGACTAAAAGACTTAATCAGAATGACCATATATACTAATATTAGTTCCACTTCCATTAAATTCATTAGTCATCAACAGTAAATGACTTCTGCATTTTTGTCAATTTCCCATCACTACTCTGTATTCAAAGCATAAGGTTGCATTTTTACCTATCATTATCTTTCACAATAAAAATATGATTGTAATGCCATTTTTTTAAATGTGCTAATATCCGTCAGTGCCACTGCTAGTAGTATGTATTTGGTCTTAGAAAAATCAGCCCTGTTCTTTCTTATGTATTTTATTGTGTGAGATGATGTGAGAGGTTTTTGGTTTTGTTTTCTTGTTTATTTGTTTGCTTGGTTTTTTTTTTTTTCTCCTTTATAGTTATGTTAGATCAGAAAGGGATAACTGGGGGTTAATTGCTGTTTTTGCTTTTGATTTCGCACCTGTTAGGTCAGAAAAGGGTAACTGGGGATTAATTGCTGTTTTGCTTTTGATTTTGCACCTGTTAAATGAGGACATGGGGCAGGAATGAGAAGTGGAAGGGAAGAGCCCTGTCAGGAGCTTCACTCTCTTCTCCATCTTTTTGCCCAAATGCAACGGTACCATTATGATCTCTGATTATAAACAGCACTTAACATGTAGACAAGATCTGGTGAAAACATTTCCTAGAGAAGGTTATTCTGGGTGAAAATAATAAGCAGTTTGCCTTTGTGAGGTGCTGTGGAATCTGAAAGTAATTTTGCAAATTGTGTCATTACCCTCAGCTGGTAAATGGTCAATGCTGGGACCTCCATCCAGGTCTTCTGACTCGATTATTTTGCTCAGACCCAGCATTGCTTTATTACAGGCAAAACTTCTTATCGAAAAGAAACTTGTAGTTATCGGAGTTGACTAGTGCCAGTTCTGCATAAAATGTGTAGAGTATGCCATCATCTCTGGTTGCAGTGCCCTCACTATCCACCCACTACTGCCCTTCACCTGCTTCTCTATCACCAGACATCTTCTTTTTGCACAGTGGTAAAGGGCAGGGTTCCAGCAAGTAGAGAGAAGGCATCTTGGAGTAGAAGGAGAAGTCAAGAGCCTTGGGTTCTGTATTAGTCTGCTGCTGACAAGCTGTGCCAACTTTTGCTTATGAACATCTTTTCTAGTTATTAAATTATTCATCTTGAAAATCATATTTAATGTATACTTGGCATTCTATGACATGACTATATCATCATTTATTTACTTATTTATTTATTTATTTATTTTAAGAGACAGAGTCTCACTCTGTCACCCAAGCTGGAGTGCAGTGGCGCAATCTTGGCTCACTGAAACTTCTACCTCCCGGGTTCTAGCAATTCTCCTGCCTCAGCCTCCTGAGTAGCTGGGATTACAGGCGCACACTGCCATGCCTGGCTAATTTTTTTTTCAGTAGAGACGGAGTTTTGCCGTGTTGCCCAGGCTAGTCTCGAACTCCTGAGCTCAGGCAATCCACCTGCCTCAGCCTCCAAAAATGCTAGAATTACAGGTGTGAGCCACCGCGCCCAGCCATCATTTATTTTTACCAATCCTCTGCTACAAGATGTTTAAGTTGCTTTAAGGGTGTTTCACCATTATAAACAATGTCATAAAGATCATTCAGATTCCCTGATCTCTGATGCTAATACCTGTTCTTGCCTGACAGTGTGTCCTTTCTTCCACTTACAGTTAATATGCAAGGTGTCTACATTAAGAGCCTTATGTGGACGACATACAGAAAAGCTAATGGCATTTAAAGCAATATACCCAGACATTGTGCGACTTCATTTTCCTCCATTATACAAGGAGTTGTTCACTTCAGAATTTGAGCCAGCAATGCAAATTGATGGGTAAATGTTATCACCTAAGCACTTCTAGAATGTCTGAAGTACAAACATGAAAAACAAACAAAAAAATTAACCGAGACACTTTATATGGCCCTGCACAGACCTGGAGCGCCACACACTGCACATCTTTTGGTGATCGGGGTCAGGCAAAGGAGGGGAAACAATGAAAACAAATAAAAGTTGAACTTGTTTTTCTCATGCATATGATTTCCATTATGCCTACAGATATGGACCCTTTTTCTGTCTTGACTTCTTGATCGTTGACCTCTGTTTACAACAGAAGGAGGGTACTAAAGTTGGAGGATTTCCTTTTCTTGTAGCTCACTGCCCACAGACTTTCTACAGAGTCAGCAATCTGTCAGTAACAACAGAGAGTCCAGCAATAATCGGTGACTGGTGTGCATAGCGGAGGTTGCGGCATTACTTTGCACAACTGGTTCTTTGTTTCATGAAGGAAGTTTTTATTTTTTCACCGATTATTGCCAGTCCGCAGGATGGCATGAAAAGGGTCCATAGTAGTAGCAACAATAGCATTATAATATATTACAGGGTAAATGGGCATGAAGACTATATATAGCTAAAAGAGATATTGTTTATATATTGTTTTAAGTAATATAAAATGTAGTTACTGGTGTAGCTTTTCCTGTTGAATTGATAAGGCACTTTCATTTTGCACCTTTTTCTTTAAATTAAATGCTAGCGTGTTCACTGTCGTGTCGCATGTGCACCAGAAACACAAGTTTAACTGAGAAGGCTTGGAAGGTACGTCGGGAGGTATTTATGCTGCTGTTTACAAAATTACTTTTAAAAGACTGGCTGGTCATATCTAGAAATCACCACGTTGGATTTTTTTTTTTTAACATGTGAATTTGGAATGAGAAACGGAACTCTCCCTAAATTATACTTTGCTTTTTGGTAAGTTTAAGGATAGATGTGTTTATGCTTCATACAAAGTTGAATGATTGATTGGCACGGTGGACGTATACCATCATGCTCTTTTTTTGTTTTGTTTTGTTTTGTTTTTAAAGCTTTTTAAAATGCCACCTCATGGAGGCAAGGGAGGGGAAGCTCATTTTACACAATTCGGTAGTTAAATATGGACTCGGTCTCAACTTGGAATTCTTATGCTTTGAGAACAAATCAATAACCAGAATATTTATTGGAATCTAGCTTTTATTATAAGAAGGACCCAAAGATTATATCTCGAGCAAACGCACACTCCCCATGTGAGGACATGAAGCATTTACTCTGTGAATGTTTAAATGTTCTTGGTATAATCTAGGAACCCTATGAGTTTATCTCAAAGTGAACTGATTCTAGATTTGTTGTCAATAGATGCTATATGTTGCTCTTCATATTTGAAAAACGATGGATAGGAGGGTGAGGGAAGCATACAACGTTGAACCAGTTTCTCTTATTTAAATATTAAATACTTTAAGCCTTTAAAGTGAAGTTGATGCTAGCTGCAAACATTTACTCTTGTATTTATCTTCACTAGGAAACTGTGGACTGTAATTTATTTTATTAAATATTTAGAAGATTATTTGGCTTGTGTGTTCAGGTGAGAAATACTGAGTTGTTTTTGTTTAATTTCATGGTTTTTTTTTTTTTTTATATAATCCCTAGTAGGGGAAGGGGAAAGGAACAGCCTGAAAACAGGTGTGCATATTTTAAAAACAAGTGACCTTTTGGGAATGTAGGCATTTAGACGATGATTTTAGTCGCACTAGGGGTGGGATTCAAACTACTGGTCAAAGACCATTTTGTACAGAAAAGGGAACATCTCCGATGGGTGTTAAGGTAGGAGTTTCCACACAGCCCTTTATGTCTGAGAAATAGTCTCCTCTGCCATTGGGGTCCCTGTGGAATCTTCTACAGGAACTGCAGCTCTTCACGTCATGCTGGGTTACCAGCATGGGCTTCCCAGAGCACTTCACTCTGTTTCTAACTCCACTGACTTTTCTGACTTGTTTCCTGAGGGACTTGGAAAAGGGGAAGGTATTATTCACACAGATGTGTGTATGAAGCCTAAATAACATCCAACTTTTTTTTCAAAAACATAGTAAGAGTTTAACCATAAATAGAAGATAAGAGTAATATTCCTTTAAATTTCTTACAGGCATGTAAAATTTTATGTGTTTATAGAGAGATGCTAACTGTCAGCATATAGTATTTATATTGGGGCAAGAAGGGTTAAATCAAATCTTTAATTTAAGTAAGCATAGTTCCTTTAAAGATCAATAGTATTTATACTCTGAAAAGAGTACCAAGCTTAGTTCAGTTATTTATTCATCCATTTTTTTTTCTATTATTTCTCCTTTGAGGGGAAATGGTGTTTTGTTTTTGTTTGAGTTTTGTTTTTTTGGTTTTTTGGTTTTGGTTTTGTTTTGTTGTCATTCAGATTCACTAAATTTGGGGATGGTTTTATTAAAGTATATTAACTTCTTTTTAACCAAAGCTTTCTGAATATGACCAGCCTCAGGTGCTAGCGCATTAAAGAGCAACTAAACCTAATTCCAGTGTCCATTTGTGAAATAATAAAAGCTAATTAAATTTCTCTAAGGGTGAGAGAGAACATAATGTTGAACTTAAAAGAAATTCCTTTTCCCAGAAAGGATTCTGCATGTAGCTACAAACAAACAAACTCATGCTCTAACCTCAGTAATAGTCATGCCATGGTGACATTGCTTTTATGGTAAACCAAGATAGGTAATATGATGCTTCTTCCTAGGTGTTTCTGAAAGGAAAGCAGGGGTGGAGCTTAAGAGCCAAGTCCACTGATTGACATAGTGGAATGGAATAGTAGACAGAGACATGCTCCGTGAAACAAGAAAACAACTGACCACTCTTTGGATCGAAGTTGGGATCTGATGTTAAACAATAAATTCAGTTTAAAAAAAAAATATGGAGCTCAGAAAAGGATGTGAAAAACTTTGTATTTTCCTTTCTTCATTATTATAAAAACACCTATGTGACCTATAAAATACTTGGGTGATAGCAGAACAATTATCCTAAATAGTTCTTATAATTAAAGTTTCCTAAATTTCAATCTCCAATATTTTAAGGATTAGAACCACATCAGTGTCAGCCCCGCTGCTATAATGCCTTTATACAATTTTTTTTACATAAGGCAAATAAGGCTTTTGTACAAAGCCTGAATACCTTCTGTTCCACTGGTGTCCAAATGGTTATTATATTGTGAAAAACCTGGCCTTGGTCACAATGCAAACAAAAGTACAGATGAAAGTGCTTTTTGGACAGTTTGCAAATTGTGTTAAAGCTATGGATTTTTTTAAAAGTGTTCAGCATCTTAATTTGTATTAAAGCTTTGGATTTTTTTTTAAAGTCTTCAGCATCCTAATTCACCCTTTCTAACTTAAGAAAAACGTGACTTAAGACACTGCTTCTAAGTTTGGTTGTTCTTTATAGTGTGGATACCCAGTTATCTGTGAGCATATGGGGGTGGGCTGAGAGTCAGGTGAGGAAGGAGTGTGTGTGTGTGTGTGTGTGTGTGTGTGTGTGTGTGTGTGTGTGAGATTTGCATGTGTATGATGTGTGTGCGTCGGACCGCTTCTAGGCTACTAAGTGTCAATGGAAAAGAAAATGTATTCAAAATACTTAAATCAAAACTAGAAGATGGGGAAAAAAAAAGATTTATTCTATACAAAGCCTTGTCTGGACCACTTTAGAGAGACTTCTATTTTTTTAACCCTTCTATAAATATTTGATGGCACTTGAAATATTCCTGCAATAAAATGTGATTTGTGTAAAGAAAAAAAGATTTTGTAATGTGAAACAAAGAAAGAAAGTAATGTAATTTTCTAAAAAAAAAAATACAAACAAACAAACTTTGTATTATTTTCTTGATGGAATTTGTCTATCTGTCTTTGGAAAACTTTTTATTTCATTGAATGTGCCATAGTAGAAATGTGTGTTTTTAGTTTTAGACTAAGGAATAGCTAGCTGTTGTGTTCCGACATTCCAAAATGCAAAACCTAGTAGTATCTTTCATGAAAAGGTTTAAGTAGTATGTAAGCTTTTCTCATTGTTGCTTTTTTGCACATGTTCTTCATTCCTCTCTAGTGCAATATGTACATAGAGCACTTGCGGGTGTACCTTGATCCCTCAGGGAAAAATACATATTTGTACAGTTTTTTGGGGTTTTTGTTTTTTGGGTTTTTTTTTGTTTTGTTTTGCCTTTTGTTTTTGGCTAAGGAATGTCGATCGAATCACTTCTTATTGTTGAGGGGCAGCCAGATAATAATCCTAAAGCCACTGTTTCAAACATTGATTGTTTAAATCATATGTCCTTCCAATGCTATTATTTTAAGATAATAATAAAAAGTTATTTTCTGACAGTTCTTTGTGCTGATTGGTGAAAAACAAGGGTAAATAAGCACCTTATAATTGACTTACTGTGAATGACAATCCATCTTGATATCAACGATAGAAGCCCTATCATTTTGGAGTTGGGGTTAAGAGTCAGAAACAATGTGCTCAGGGATCTCCTAAAACTCTTAAAACAGGGTGGCCAGTACTACTGGGACAAATTGTGTTTTTTATTATTAATAATAATGATAATAATACTATCCCTCCAAGGCACAAGTGAACTATATAGAACTGAGTGTATGTAAACTCTTTACTCTCGTCTCATTTTGTTGAGTTCAGAACTTGATGTGCTCTTCAGTCTTGTGTTTCAAAACACTGAATAACTTCCAAAGCAAAGTTATGCCAGTGTGTTCAAAAGATAAATTAATAGATAATGTACCAGCAAAGAGCATCATTCAAAGTATAGTCCTTGCATATTCCAGTTACCATTTCTCTAATAATTAAAATATTCATGATAAATATATATATAGCATCATATGTTAAAATCTATTTCAAATTCTACATATTAAGGATGAAAATTTTTAAAACCAGTAATAAGAGGAGAGACCTGCCTATCAGTATAGTGATATAGGTAAAAGATAAACTACAAAATACCAGCAATTAACTATTGTTTTCATGTGTTCTCCTCTAGAAGCAAACCAAAAATTCCTTCATGGAAAACAATTCTTACTTCTACATGTGTAGTTTATATCTGATGCATTACAAGAGCTAATGTTTAAAGACAAAACAAAACCTGCCTGTATGACAGCAGCACCTCGAGCCAACATTTAGTGTTACATGTTATATTTTTTTGTTATCATATTCCACATATTACTTTCCATAAAGTCAAAGAAGTTCAATGTAATTGTTGGCTCTGATTCTTCCATCTTGGGATACACATTCACAAGAAGATTTATATATTTTCTTACTATGACAGAGGAACGTAATCTGGGAAAACTTCCCATGTCTATAAGATGAAAAGGATACCTTTACCATGTTGTTTTTGATAATAAAGAATATGGAAACCAGTAGAAATCTCTCCTCTCTGTGTGTATTTGTATATGTGTGTATACACACACACGTTATTGACATTTTTACATGTGATTGCCTCTTCTTATAAAGTTATGATATAGAACCCCATGAAAACAACTTCATATTATAGATCAAGTAATGTGCCCAGAAATGCAATTGCAACAGTAAATCTTGATCTATTGGTAATAGTCTATGATACAGGTCTTCTATTCTGTACCTAAATATAATATTAGTAAAGAGGTTCAATCAGATTTTATTATAGAGACCTTCCTCTTGCTATTTATTTTTAAGAGATGAGAAGACTGACTAACAATGTCTCCACAGTGCAATTGGTTTCACTTCTGGATCTGTCTGTCTGTCTGTGTAGGTGAGATCAGTGTTGTCAGGCTCTCAGAATAATTTTTAAAAGAATCCAGAAGCCTGACTTCATACCAAGTAGCCATCCTAGATGGGCAGGGGGGATCTCCATGTTCAACCAAACCCTCAGAACTTAGAGCAATAAATACATTCAGTCATTTATGTATAAATGAATGACAGAATATTCAATCCAAATAGAAACAACCTTTTTTCAGTGATGCAACATAACATGGAGTCTTATATTGAGAAAGTGAATATGAATATTTTAAATAGATGCCTAGAAAATCTGTGTTTGCTGTTTACATTTAGTGTACTTTGCCACATTAGCAGTACCACACTTCTTTTTCTTTCATCCTTCTAAGAACTAATGAAAGATAACTTGCTATTAGCTTTGACATGCTGCACATGCCATTATGTTGTTCTCTAAGAACAACTAAATTCTCTCCAGTGTTCATGTGTGATTCCTTTTTCATCATTATTACTTTAATGTGGATGAATACTATTTCTAGGAACTTGTCACTGAACAGATTGCATATGTAAATGCAGATAATTCTTCAGCAATATAGTGAAAATGATTTCACAAAAAAAAAAAAAAAATCCATATGTACTGTATACATCTTCCTGAATCCAAAATTCTCTTGTTATCCACACAGTCTGAAATCTCATATTAAACAGTGGTAAATTTTTAAACATTAGGACATTAGCTGGCTGCTTCTATAAATGTACCTGTACTGTCTGCCTGCTCCTTTTGTGGAGATGTGTTTTTGTATTGGATGTTTGGGCCAATGGGAGGCTTCAAGCTACAACATATTTTCCCAGTTTAAATAATATTTAACATATGACAAACCCCAGACAAGGCTTTTAATATGTATAAAGAACTGCAGTGTTAGGTGGTTTATTTGCAAACCGTTTTCAATGTTGTCCATTTTTATGGCACCTTTAACAATATTCTTGTTTCCAAAGTACAAAAAAAATAGGTTAAATAATCTAGCCATAACTGAATGTCAAGCAATAAAACAAATGACTTTTGTGCATAGACTTAAAAAATACAAATTTTAGACATCTGCATGTAAATGCAATCTCTTGTTTACTGCTTTCTTCAACTTGAGCAATCGATTCCTTATTTACTATTAACTTAAGAACTTGTAATGGCCTGTAAACATTTTCTCTCTTACTCTTCTTTCAAATTTACCTGTCCCTGCTTTTGAGTCATAATATTTAATGTTGTTCTGCACATCTCTATACAGTTAACTTTTTGGCTTTCATTCTGTATAGATAAGAAAATGTTATATTATAAACAGCCTACTCAGTGCAAATATTTATCTGTTTATCAAATCCACAATATGCTGTATAATACCAGTTTTACTATATAATCTATTTTAGACATAGCTGTTTAGAACTAGAGTGTGCTATTTTTGTGTTTTTCTGATGTGTGGTGCTAGACAAGTTACTTTTGTGAACAACAAAAAATATCCCTTTTACTCCTAGACAATACCACCTTTGGGTCTTGTTAATTTCACTGAGTATAACTATATATTTGTATATATATACATATATATATATATATCTACCTATGCCCAACTGGCAGCTGTATCAGAGTGCTGGATTTGGGACATGCTTTTCTCTTTAAATACATAATATCGTTATATAAATTATTCTAGAGTGTATTTAATTAGGATAAAATTACTTCCTTAGTATGGATATTTGACATCTATAGGGTGAATTTGTTTATAAATATGGCTATATGGAAACTTATTAGCATTTACTTTATGTTTGCTACTTGGCTTTATAGCATATCTCCTAAGCTGAAAAATAATTTGCCAGGCCTTCAAGATCCTAAAGAAACTTGTTTAATGGAGTAATATACTTTTTTTTCTTATTAAGGAATTATATTATGGGCACCTAACAGAGTTGTATTCTTAGCTCCTATTATAGATAATAGGCATTTATATAAAATATCCTAGATGGCTTGATGGCAGAATAAACCTTTCCCCTCCTACCTGAGTCATGAGAAGGATGGAGACGTCCTCTGCCAGAACATGGGCCATAAAGCAAATTCGACACGGGATGTTCTGTTTCAATATAACCTCAACCAGTTCCATGAACTGAGTGAAGGACCTTCATTTTTAAAGTTATTTAATAATGAGCTTAATTAAGCCTTTCTACGCATTCTCCCAAGATCTATTGGCATTATTACAAAGCAAAGTTTATCAAATATCTAACTAAGGATGTAGTTAACCTTATTAAATATTGATTAGAATTGTTCTGTAATATTACTGAATTTGTAAGATCTTTAGCAAAGATTTTTGAGCAATTTATAAATGTAGAGCAAATGTTTCTGTTTACTGCACTTTTTGTAATTGAAGGTGATAAATTCTCAAGCCATGATTATTGGCTTCCATGCACTGCATATTTACCCACAATTCTAGACATTTTCCATTTTTGTGGAAGAGTTGCTGTTACCTTAACTATAAATGCAATTGTGTGGTTAATGAGAGCTAATGCTAGTAGTTAACCTTTTAAAGTGGATTGGCTACAGTTGAGGGAGAAATCTCTTTTAATATAAATCACATCATTCCTTAACTGCCTCGCTTGGAAAGAGATTGAAACCTTTTTTTTTTAAAGCACCATTTAGCATCCTAAGCTTCCTGAGGGTAGAGATTGTATGTATCTCTTTGCGTCTGCACAATGGCTAGCACAGGTCAGCATTTGACAATTGTTAAATGATAACAAGTGTGCCCCAATTAAAACTTTCTTCCTGGGTTGTTTTGTGAAATTTATAAAGTAAGCCAAGCCTTATGGTTAACATTCTCTTCTACAACCAAGTATTAAAGCCACATTTAAAAAGACCACATGAAATGCTGATTCTAATTGTGTGTAGGTCTTGAGGATGAAGCACACAAATTTCACAAACCTCTGTGTGAGTAAACAAACTCAGCCTTCTGTAAATATACATGCAAGTTTGGAAACAGTAATACTGTACCTATGAATATATGGTCTGTTTTGTGTACAGTATGTAAAAACTCCTTTTCTGCCACACTAAAAATGCAAGCCATTTATGGGAATCCTAAAACTAGTACTGAACTAAAACTTTGCTAATGATCTTTATTAGAGGATCATCCAACTTTCCACTTACCTTGGGTTTTCTTTTCAATTCACTCTTACAGTAGTCTGCTTATTTCCAGCTGTTTATTTTATTGAGTCCTGAATTTAAAAAAAAAAAAATATTTTGATTCATTTTGTAAATACAAGCTGTACAAAAAAGAGAGATTTAATGTTGTCTTTTAAATACTCCAATTTTCATTCTAATATGAATGTTGTTATATTGTACTTAGAAACTGTACCTTTAATATTACATTACCTTTATTAAAAGTGCATTGAACACATCAATTTTAGATGTGCTTTATGTACTGTTATCCTATAATAAAACTTCAGCTTCTAATGGAACATTTGCCTTTTCTTCTTTTTTCTTGGTTATTGAATTGGACTGTACATAGTTTCCTAGCTTACATGTTGCCTCTAGTGAAGGGTCTAGCAGAGACTCGGTAAGTATGGTCCAGACTAGCAGCACGGCATCTCCTGCGACTTTGTTGGAACTGCAGAATCCCAAGCACGCCCCAGACCTACTAAATCAATCTGCATTTTTATAGGATCCCAGGTGATCTGTATGCACATTACAGTGTGGGAAGCACTGGTGTATAGTACAGCACTTTTTTTTGGTTTGTTTGTGACGGAGTTTCTCTTTTGTTGCCCAGACTGGAGTGCAATGGCGTGATCTCGGCTCACTGCAACCTCCACCTCCCAGGTTCAAGCAATTCTCCTGCCTCATCCTCCCAAGTAACTGGGATTACAGGCTTGCAGCAACACACCTGGCTAATTTTGTATTTTTAGTAGAGACTGGGTTTCTCCATTTGGAGGCTGGTCTCTAACTCCTGACCTCAGGTGATCCACCCACCTCGGCCTCCCAAAGTGCTGGGATTACAGGCGTGAGCCACCATTCCCGGCTTTTTTTTTTTTTTTTTTTTAGACGGAGTCTCACTCTGTCGCCAGGCTGGAGTGCAGTGGCACGATCTTGGCCCACTGTAACCTCTGCCTTCCAGGTCCAAGCGATTCTCCTGCCTCAGCCTCTCGAGTAGCTGGGACTACAGATGTGTGCCACCACACCCGGCTAAG
>NW_012106731.1:1333175-1335553 GCF_000951045.1 Mandrillus leucophaeus
TGTGCTGAGATGCAACTAAGCACCTTGGCTTTCCCTTTTGAAGAAGAAACTGAAGATAGGGCCCAGTGGTGTTCAAAACCATGGTCCAAAACAGGTTACTAATGTCATATAAGTCATCAGAGACAGGAAGAAAAAAAGATATTTCCATGCTTAAGGTATTTCCGGAACTTGATAGTGAGAAGGGAATGTTTGGTCAAGAGAACCCCCCTGGATTCCATCAGAATCACAGTGATGGCTCCCCTACTGCTTCTACTCCCCACTCCCAGCTTTTGAAGCAAGGCTGGACTCCCAGCGGTGGCAGAAGCCTCACTCTAGGAGATTAACAGGAGCCCTCTCCTTTCACTGTGCCACCAGTTGTGAGCTGAAGAAAACTCCTGGTTTCTTTCTAATGTCATTTCTCTCTCATGTTGGAAAGAGAGAAACCAGTCTTTCTGAACTTAATTGGATTCTAGATTTTTTTCTCCTTGGGAGGGGAAAATGTCAACTCCAGTATAATATAGTCATCTATCAGTAATCCATTTGTTATTTACCTACTTGATAGACTTCTCAAACAATATTTTTAATTCCAGTATAACTTCCCTTTTGTGGGGAAGAAACTACATCATCTATCAATTGTTCTTTGCTTGAAGAACAAAAATTAGTATTAGCCTTGCCTAAAATCTATTATAATGACTTCCTAACAAGCCCCATACCTACCCCTTCTACCATTCTCTCTCCACCCCTCTGATAAAACACACACTGCATTCTAAAGACAAACACAATTTTTAAATTATTCTACTTGGAATTATCTCTGTTATCAACTTCTCTCTGTAGGACACTTCATGCTATAAAAGACTATCTTTCAAGTGAACAATGATTTCTGGGATTTTTTTCAGCCCAGGGGCCACATAATACAGAACATATCTAAATATATTTTAGAAAATATTATCTTCTGAGTAGAAAAAAATCAAACACTTTAGCCATTCTGTTCTTACACAGCATATCCTGGGCCAGAGTGTTTTGCTGGTTTTCGGCATTAATGATGATTCCCTCCCCACTTGAAATGCCATTTATTGCTGAAAGGCCTGACTTAACAAACTGCAGTTAGCAACAGTATTTTCCCCAAAAGTTTCTGAATCAATTACCAAATTGAAACCTTCTTGCTAGAGGCCTATATCTGGATTTTCATTTTGAAAATACCTTATGGATGATTGTAAATTCATGAGGCAATTCCCTGAGTGAAGCAGTTACCAAGCTGTAAACTATTCCAAGGCCAAGTTTACCCCATATCAAGCAAAGGAAGCTCATTAGCTGAGGGGTAGAAAAATGACTTATTACTGATTTAAAAAAAAAAAAAAAAGATGATCTTGCACATTTATCTATCTTGATTTGGTCCCCAAGATGAAATGAACACCTAGTAACAACTATGATAACTTCGCCTAGTCAATGTTTGCAGTTTTTAGAGTTCTTTGTCAAATTCTGGTCCAATTAAACATTTTATAAACTCAAACAAGTACATACTCTTATAAACTCTTTCAAAATTAAATTGGCTTCTCATTCAACTTCTGGGTTCGTTTGTTCCCCAGTTTACCAGAAATTGAAAAGCACATCTTTCTTCTGCTTAAAAATCCACAGAATAAAATGGTGCAATTGCTGTGGGAAACAATCTGACAGTTTTCTGAAAAGTTAAACATAGGCTGGGCCTGGTGGCTCACACCTGTAATCTCAGCACTTTGGGAGGCCGAGGGGAGGATCACCCGAGGCCAGGAGTTTGAAACCAGCCTCAGCAACATAGAAAAAAAAGTTAAACATAAATTTACCATACAACAATTCCACTCCTGATTATCTACTCAAGGGAAATAAAAATGCAAAGTTCACACAAAGACTTGTACACATAAAATGTTCACATAAATGTTGCCCTCAGCAACATTATTCAGAAAAGCCAAAAAGTGGAAACCATCTAAATGTTCATCAAATGTTGAATGGATAAAAAAAATGGGCATATCCATAAATGAGCTGCTACTGAGCAACAGAAAGGAATAAATACTGATACATGCTACAACATGGATGATCCTTAAAACATTACGCTAAGAATGCAGACACAAAAGACAACATATTGTATGATTTCATTAAATGAAATGTCCAGAAAAGGCAAACCTATAGAGACAGCAAGTAGATTAATAGTTGCCTGGGGCTCGAAAGAGGCACTGATTACAAATGGGCACACAGGATTTGGGGGTTAATGGAAATGTTCCAAAACTTTATCATGTTGATGGTTGTGAAACTTCACACATTTACTAAAAGTCACCTAATGGTACAATTAAAATGAATGAATTTTGTGATATGTAGCTTATAACTCAAGCTATTTAAAACACACATAAACATATACACACACAGAT
>NW_012106731.1:1338388-1340644 GCF_000951045.1 Mandrillus leucophaeus
ACCAACATGGTGAAACCCTGTCTCTAGTAAAAATGCAAAATTTAGCCAGGCTAGTGGCACGCGCCTGTAGTCACAGCTGCTCGGGAGGCTGAGGCAGGAGAATCACTTGGACCTGGGAGGCAGAGGTAGCAGTGAGCCAAGATCGCACCACAGCACTCCAGCCTGGCGACAGAGCAAGACTCCACCTCAAAAAAATAAATAAATAAAAATTATTGGCTGCCATTTTGCAGGGAAAATATGTTTAAAAAGATCAGGCAACGCTTTTGATCAGAGAAGGCAAAGAAAGAAGTATTAACATGTGAGATAACACCCACTGATTGACAGTCACTCTTGGAAACGCAGAATTGAGAATTCTGAAGTTGCTTCCTATCTCAAAGGAAAAGGGTGACATGACTGATCAGTCCTATCTTCCCTGAGTGCAGGAGAGAAATCCTGAATGCAGAGTATATTTTGTCATCGTTGCTTTAGAAATCATTAAAATTGAATTGCAAAAATGTTGCCAAAGACTTTATTATTAGAGTCTCTGACTACCTGCAGTGTCATTGCCTCACTCCCACCCCTTCTTTTGAGTAAATTACTTAGGGGTGAACCATGAATTTAGCATCAGCTAAGTATTACACCATTTTAACAGTGCAAAAACCTCGTCATCAATTACTTTCAAAGTAATATCAAGGACATTCAAATTATAAAATACTCTGAAGTCAGAATAAAGGCAACTGAGCTGGCATTTTCCTCCACATATCATAATGCCTAAGCATCCCCTACACTCAGTAGCATTCAATAAATATCTGAATTATTCCCCAAAGTTGCTGCAAGTAGTAAACAATCCCTAATCCTTTTATGTTTAACTACCTCAGCAAAAACAGAATGAAATATTACGCTTGTGAAACCTTTGTAGCCCATCAAATTCTACATAATTATAAACACTACACTTTACTGTGTGCAGAAATTGAGTTAATGAAAACAGAGTTTAAAATATGAAATCTGTCACCTCTAGATCTCTGCCCAAACTCATGCCTAAACTCCTTTTGCTAAAAATGATTTACAGCCACCTCTTTATCCTGGATTAGCTTGCTCAGTTTCAAAAAGGGTACTTAAATGGGAATATAGAACAGACTTCTTAAAATTCTGTTTCTGATGATCTCACAGGAAAAGCAGAAAGACAACAAATGTCAGGTTATTAATAAAGTCTAGGAAAGAAAGCAAAAGTAATAACCATAGTCTGGTCAGTAAGAATGTCTTAGTTGCCACTGTTACTACTAAAGTTTTATTCATGAGGCAAGAGGAAGCAAGGGGCAAGTCTAGCCCCTCAAAAGCGGACTTCACATCTAATGTGCGTTTGTACCAAATGGGCAGGTGCAGAGGCCTCAGCTTCTCCTAACAGGCCTGTGAAAACACCGAGTCACATGCATCGTGGTAGGAAAGATAGCTGCTGCTGTGCTGAGATGCAACTAAGCACCTTGGCTTTCCCTTTTGAAGAAGAAACTGAAGATAGGGCCCAGTGGTGTTCAAAACCATGGTCCAAAACAGGTTACTAATGTCATATAAGTCATCAGAGACAGGAAGAAAAAAAGATATTTCCATGCTTAAGGTATTTCCGGAACTTGATAGTGAGAAGGGAATGTTTGGTCAAGAGAACCCCCCTGGATTCCATCAGAATCACAGTGATGGCTCCCCTACTGCTTCTACTCCCCACTCCCAGCTTTTGAAGCAAGGCTGGACTCCCAGCGGTGGCAGAAGCCTCACTCTAGGAGATTAACAGGAGCCCTCTCCTTTCACTGTGCCACCAGTTGTGAGCTGAAGAAAACTCCTGGTTTCTTTCTAATGTCATTTCTCTCTCATGTTGGAAAGAGAGAAACCAGTCTTTCTGAACTTAATTTGATTCTAGATTTTTTTCTCCTTGGGAGGGGAAAATGTCAACTCCAGTATAATATAGTCATCTATCAGTAATCCATTTGTTATTTACCTACTTGATAGACTTCTCAAACAATATTTTTAATTCCAGTATAACTTCCCTTTTGTGGGGAAGAAACTACATCATCTATCAATTGTTCTTTGCTTGAAGAACAAAAATTAGTATTAGCCTTGCCTAAAATCTATTATAATGACTTCCTAACAAGCCCCATACCTACCCCTTCTACCATTCTCTCTCCACCCCTCTGATAAAACACACACTGCATTCTAAAGACAAACACAATTTTTAAATTATTCTACTTGGAATTATCTCTGTTATCAACTTCTCTCTGTAGGACACTT
>NW_012106731.1:1342782-1350751 GCF_000951045.1 Mandrillus leucophaeus
TTTTTTTTTTTTTTTTCCTTTTTTTGAGATTGATTTCGCTCTTGTTGCCCAGGCTGGAGTGCAATGGCATGATCTTGGCTAAGTGCAACCTACGCCTCCCAGGTTCAAGTGATTCTCCTGCCTCAGCCTCCCAAGTATCTGGGATTACAGGCATGCGCCACCACGTCAGGCTAATTTTGTATTTTTTAGTACAGACAGGGTTTCTCCATGTTGGTCAGGCTGGTCTTGAACTCCCAACCTCAGGTGATCCGCCCACCTCAGCCTCCCAAAGTGCTGGGATTATACGCTTGAAGCACCGCGCCCGGCCCACCATTTCTTCTGTGCATTGTAAGTCTCTGTACAGTGCCACCTCCACTGTGTTTTGTTCATCTTTGATTTTTCTTTCAGAAAAATTATATAGTAATAGCTAGTATTTACTCAACATTTACTCTTTGCAATGCACTTTTAATATATTCTAGTCCTCACAACAATTCTGTAGGTGAGGTATCACTGCCTCCATTATTCAGAGGAAGAAACTGAGACTCAGAGGACACACAACATGCCTAGGATCACACTGCCAGTAGACAGAAAAACTGAGATGCAAACTTGAGATACGTATCTACTGGAATCCAAAAGTCCATGTTCTTGCCACTAAGCTTCTTGTGGTTTACAAAACAGACAAGAAAGGATGCATATTGTATTGTATGTTACTCCGCTGGGGCTGCTATGACAATTCCATAGCCTGGGAGGCTTAAACAACAGATATTTATTTTCTCACAGTTCTGGAGGCTTGGAAGTCCAGATCCAGCTGCCAGCCAATTTGGTTTCTAGTGAGAACTCTGTTTCTGGCTTGCAGATGGCTACCTTTTTGCTGTGTCTTCACTCGGTGGGGAGAGTGAGCTGTGGTTTCTCTTCTTCTGACAAAGGCTGTGAACTCCATCATTGGGACTGCACCCTTGTATCTTAATCTAAACCTACTTACCTCCTAAAGATACCACCTCCAAATACCATTAGGATTCCTTGTAGTAAACAAAAATTATAGGAGGCCACTAGGCTCCTATAATATGACATATGAATTTATATATATACATATTCATATAACATATGAATTTTGGGAAGACGCACAATGCACATGTTGGCAAGAATTATGAGACCTAAGTTTTAGTACCAGTTTTATCACTGATCATGTGATGTTGGAAAAGTCACTTGACAATCTTGAAACGAGCCCATTTCCTTGTAAGGAAAACGAAAGGGTTGGACTAGATAATCTCCAACTCATGTTCTGGTTCTAAAAATTCTGATTCTGTGTGCCATCTTGCAACCACTGAAACTCAGATATACCAGTTCAGAGCATACTGTTTGGTGATGATCTGAAATCTCAACACAGAGCTGTATGGTGATGCTACCATATCACACTACCATGGGCAGGTACCTCCCAGCAGCGTGAGCTCTTGAACCATTAGAGCAGTTCCTTCGGGCCAGGCCAGGTGTCCCCAACTCTCCCTGACTGCATGCTTTGTGAGAAGGTACCCAACACATGAACTTTGACACTGCCTTCGTCCTACACAAGCCATCCACATCACCTGCCTAATAAGAAATACTATCTGCGGCCAGGCGCGGCGGCAGCTCACGCCTGTAATCCCAGCACTTTGGGAGGCCGAGGTGGGCGGATAACGAGATCAGGAGTTCGAGACCATCTTAACCAACACGGTAAAACCCTGTCTCTACTAAAAATACTAAAATTAGCCGGGCTTGGTGACGCGTACCTGTTGTCCCAGCTACTCAGGAGGCTGAGGCAGGAGAATCACTTGAATCTGAGAGGCACAGGTGGTAGTGAGCTGAGATCGTGCCACTACCTCCAGCCTGGGCGACAGAGGGAGACTCTGTCTCAGAAAAAAAAAAAAAAAAGAAAAAGAAAAAAAGAAATGCTATGTGCACAGTGCCAGGCATTGGTTAATTTTTTTAAGCATTCACAAACACTGTCTCCTAACTAGCCTCCTCCCTTCAATGAATTCCATAGGTTGCCAGGTGAACTTTCCTGAAGCACAGCCAGCCAGTTCTGATTGTGCCATTAAGTAAGCTTTTTTGTTGTTTGTTTCCTAGCATTTTATTTCTTATACAATAAAGTCAAACTTCCTTCGTCTGGCTTATAAGGTCTTATGTGTTCTAGCTTCAACCAGTTTTTCCAACCCCTTTTCCTCTACTACTCTTCAGAAAACTTGCATTCCAGGCAAAATAAACTACCTATGGTTTCCTGTAGCATATTTTTTACATTAACATAATTTCTAACAATATTCTAAATCATTCTAAAATGTCAGCCAGGTGTAGTGGCTCACACCTGTAATCCCAGCACTTAAGAGAGGCGAAGGGGGCAGATCACTTGAGGTCAGGAGTTCAAGACCACCCTAGCCAACATGGTGAAACCCCACCTCTACTAAAAAAACACAAAAATTAGCAAAGTGTGGTGGCGTGCACTTGTAGTCTCAGCTACTAGGGAGACTGACGCAGGAGAATCGCTTGAACCTGGGAGGCAGAGGTTGTAGTGAGCTGAGATTGCACCACTGCACTCCAGTCTGGGTGACTCTGTCTTAAAATAAAATGTAGAACATGCTTCCCTAATAGCACACATTTTGTTTATGCAGTAGGTTTATGCAGTTCCTTGTATTAAACAAAATTATAGGAGGCCATTGTTTTGAACTTCTGTACGAGACCCCAACAGACCAGACTAAAATAAAAATGGAATCACTCATGGTCACCACACCGAAAATGAGTTATCTGGCCCTCCAAGAAATCAGGAGATGGATAACAGGCCAGTTTCAATCTTCAATCAGCAAGATAATGAATTTCCTCTGTTTTAGTCCTTACGGCAAAGAGTAACTTGAAGTAACCTGATGTTAACCTATCAGTTATCTTTCTGTTGTTCTGTCTCCACCTTACCAGGAAAGTAACTTTGAAATGACCAATCTGCTTTTTGTTCTTTGTTTCTGCTTTCTACAGCCCTTTTTTCTGTCCGTAAAGCCAACCTCCTCTGTTCCACTCATTGGGGCATTCATTCCATTTTACGGAATGAAGTGTTGCCTGATTCTAGAATCGCAATAAGGCCAATTGAGATCTTTAGATGTGTCAAATTTTTGGTCTTTTGACACTTGTGCTGGTCTGTCTAGAATGCCCTCCTCATTCCACATACCCACATTCTTCAAATGAGCCCACATGGCAGATGCCCAGTGCAGTAACTGACATGTAAGTACTCAATACTATTCAAAGCTGCATTTTGCCCCTCACACTAGCTATTCCTCTCCCTCTAACCTCAATTTTTTCTATATACCTTTCTTATGTAGCTTATTACTTTCTATTGTACTTAATGTAAATGTCTTAGATTGCCAGAGATCCAAAGCACTGGAAAAATCAGTATTCAGTCTTAGTCCATGTGTACCCAGCACCAAACAAAATTACTGTTTATGGTCAATAAATCTTTCCGTAATGAATGAGAACAAAACTAGTGTTTGAACCAGAATGGTCTCTGGTGGAAACTGACAGCTAAAACTGGACGGGGAGTGGAGCAGAGGTGAAGGAGTACTTAATGAGGCCCTACTATGAGCCAGGTACTGTGCAGAGCACAGCTTCATCCTTTGTTTCATTTAATCCTTTCCAAAAAACCGTATGAAGCAGCAGTAACAATTTCATCTCCATTTTACATATGAGGAGTTTGGGTTAGGGAAGTCAGGAAACTTGCCTGAGGTCACAACCAAGTATGTTTGGGTCTTTCCAGTACTGCACTTGTCGCTTGTCCTCCTTCCAATTTATCACTCCCCTCCTCTCCCCGACGAAGGTCGAGGACTTTCTAGGAAAACATGCAGCCTCCAACCACTTCCGCCTGGGGAGCCCAGTCTCGCCCTTCGCTGCCAGAACCACACGCAGCGCGCGTGGCGGGAGTGAAGAAGGTGAGCTGCAGTCCGGACGCAAGGCCCCGCCCACTATGTCGCTGGTGACGTCATCACGCAGAGCCGAGTCGGCGCGTCCACATCCTTTAAATATGGTCTTTCCCGGGCGCGCGCGACAATGTGAGGAGTGGGGTGGAGCGTGTGTGGTGTGTGGCTGCGGCCTGGGCAAGAGCCGCCGCGGACCATGAGGTGGGCGGAAAGGCTGTGTTGCAGCCGAGACGCGGACGGGAGGGCGCTGCTGGGCCAGCGGGCGTCCTCATGCAGGGGCGGGAGGAGGGAACATGGCGGCCGGGCCAGGACCCTTTGCTCCTGGCTCTGCGCGGCTCCTACCCCTGCTTTGCTTGCACTTTTACCTGCCTTTCTGGAACTTGTTTCCCCTCTCCTTGTGTCCCCTTTCCCTCAGCCGTTTCTTTTGCCTTCATCGACTCTTCCCCCTGGCTCCACTCTGGGTCGAAGTGTGAGAGGTAGATTAATTGGGAGCCGGTCGGGCCCGTCCGGTGCCCAGAGACCGACTCCTAAATTTGACTAGGTTCTCGTATGTCACTTTATCAGTCTGCCTGGGATCACAGGAGAAATACTGAACATGAAGACATCAAGCCTGATTTCTAGTCCTGATGATGTCTGTAAGTGATCTTGTGAAATGTCACTTGAGTTGACCTCAGTCTCCTCAAATGTGAGGTTCTCTGAAAGGCCTAAGATTCCTGATGTCGAGGTAGCTTTTGTCATGCGGTGCCTGCCAGAATCTGCCCCAAAACAAAGCATGGTCGGGAAAACAAAAGCAAGATTTATGTTGGCAGTAACGGAATGGAAAACGGAGTTGACTTCCAGTTCCATGCCATGAAGTGGCCTAGTATGTAAGCAATGAGAACACCATTCTGTTTCAGCTCTTATTTCCATAGTGGGTGTCCTAAGAGTAACACTCCCGGCGTAGATTAAATAGAAAAAGGCTCGTCCTGTATGGTCATTGCTGCTTTGCCACAGAGAACCTTGGGTCTGCTGTATTCTGTTTTAGGTGCCACAGTCTGTTGAGGGTAGATATTTAGGGAGAGATTTTTCCTCACCTAACAGCAGCTAGCCTAGCCAATCGCTTGCTTTTGATCTTGGCCTTTTGTTTTTCCTCAGATGAGTAAGTTCTGGAGGGATCCTGCCTCTGTTGGAGCCTTCGCAGCCAGGCAGCTGTGAACTGTGAGCTAGAGTGAAGCAGAAATCTAGAAAGATGAGCTCCAAGATGGTCATAAGTGAACCAGGACTGAATTGGTGAGTTGTAGCTACTTTGTAATCCACTGAAGAGGAGTGTAGTGGGGCTGATGGTTGACATAAGAAAATAGATTCCTGGCATAGAGAGATTTGGAGGAAACAGAAGATACAAGTTTAAGGTTTCCGAATTTACGTTATCCTCATCCTCAAATACTGAACGCTAGAGTTATGGCTGACTACACTTCCATTCCTATATTGGAACAACAATTCAGCACTCAAATTATTTTTAGGTATAATTCCCTCAGGTATTTATTGCTGGTCTCCTGAAGGTCTCTCTCAGGTATTTATTGCTGGTCTCCAGAAGGAGAGATTCTGGAATATTCTTGTGTCCAAGAACCTTGCCCATTTCCATGCAAGTAATAAAAAAGACCCTCTTTAAGAATAGACATGCTTACTCCAGCCTGGGCGACAGAGCGAGACTCCGTCTCAAAAAAAAAAAGGATAGACATGCTTTCTGTTATATTGAAATCTGTATCAAATGATAATATAAATGCATAGACTGTGTTTTAGAAGTGAATGAGAACTTTGCAAATAGAGAGCCTGGTTAAATATTATAGTGGTTTTGTAGACATCTAGCTAATACATGTGCTGATTTAGTTCATTTTAACACACATGTACTGAGCCAGCCAAGAAGGATCAAATGTTATAAACGGTTACAAAGAGTATTAAAATAGTACCTGACTCAGAATATTAAGTCAGTATGTTCAGTAAGTATTTGTTTACTGCTAGCAATACTCCCGTCCCCAGGGAGCTCACAATCCCTGAGGCCCTTGACTTTGTTTTTATATGATGTGCAGAAACTTAAGAATTTATTGAGATGTCACAGATACAATACCACAACAAGGTAATAAGAAACTATAGTGGTACATAGCAAATAAGACATTCTAATTTTACCATTAATACCTTAGTATGGTTTTTTGGATAAATGCCTTTAAGAACAGTTAAAAGAAGAGTATGGAGCAAATATGCTAGAATTTCCTATTTGGGCACTAGGACACCCAGAAGTTACCATTTGATTAGATAAGAAGTATGCCCATTTGCATTCCTTGCCAGTGCTATGAAGTATGCGTTCAGATGTAGCACAGATGATCTTATCTACCGCTGGCATTGTGGAACCAGTTGTGGTTTAGAACCTTTGCACAATGTTGTAGCCCTTGGAATTATCCTTTTCCACAGAATTTTACTGACCTTTGTCCTCCCTAGATTAATGGATTCAGTGTTTTCAAATTTTTAATTCCTTCATTCAAACAGCATTTTTGGATGCCTAACTATATGGAAAGCATTGAATATATGTTCGTCTCTAAATTAGTTATGGTGTTATGAAAAATCATATCACCTTTGAGGTGGTTTTAGCAAACCATTGATTCCATTTGCCAAAGTAAACAAAATAGGTAGGATATGTAGTCTTCATAGTGTCTTTTGGCTCAGCACAGTAGTGCATGAAACAAAAATAAGTTGAGAAGTATTTTCTTTTCAGCAACCAATATCTTAATGTTATGTCCTAGAGCCAGAAGTGAGGCCAGCCTTTGACAGACCCTTGATTATACTTCAGTCTTTTCTATCTTTAACTCTCCAGTCTCTATGACATTTATTTAATTATGTACTGAAGAAAATGCAGGGCTGATTATTGGAGCTGGAGAATTTCATAATGGGCCTGGGTTTAAAGCTATCAAGAAGTAACAATTCTAAGCCCACGGATCTGATATGTGAAATTAAACATAGTAAGGAGAGATTGTCTGGGGATGGGGGGTAAGAAAGTATGAAATTATAAGTTACAATTGTGCCATTATGTGTCTTAGCATGAGATTTTGAATTGTCCAATGTAAGTAAATTACTTTGTTTCACAGGGATATTTCCCCAAAAAATGGCCTTAAGACATTTTTCTCTCGAGAAAATTATAAAGATCATTCCATGGCTCCAAGTTTAAAAGAACTATGTGTTTTATCCAACAGGTAATATGTTTATTTGGTTATTTATTTCCATATTTGATTGTTGTTTTTCCGATAGTTGAAGTTTTATGTGTATCTCTAATACATTCAAATTATAGAAATGTTTGAATTATAGAAACATTCAAATTATAGAAATGTTTAAAATAAAACAACTTTTAACACTTTGATATTTCTTTTCAGACCTTCAGTCCTTTCTCCACACATGAACTGCAAAACAGTTT
Organism: Mandrillus leucophaeus; assembly: GCF_000951045.1. Classification (NCBI taxonomy): domain Eukaryota; kingdom Metazoa; phylum Chordata; class Mammalia; order Primates; family Cercopithecidae; genus Mandrillus; species Mandrillus leucophaeus. The sequence goes on from NW_012106731.1 coordinate 1,350,130, forward strand.
TATAGTATTTTATAATACTATGCTAAAGTGTCCCAATAATTTTTATAATGCTATACTGATATAGTATAATAGTATACAAACATTTATACCAATAAATGTTTTAGTGTAGTACCAATATTATACTAATAATTGTTTAGTACTAAATAGTATACTATTTATAACATATGCACATGCACACATACGTACACATGTATGCAATACAAAATAGGATCATACTAAAAATATACTGTAAAACTGTTTTGCAGTTATCTATCATTTAAAGTGATAGTCTGAATATCTTTTCATGCCCCAACATTTAGTTCAAATCTTAATGGTTGCATATTACCTCACTATATAGTTTACAGATGTACTTTTAATTCATTTAGCTAGTCCTGTGTTGCAAAACATTGTGTTCCCTTTTTTCTTTTTTTTTTTTGTAATTAGAAATATATTGGTAAATTTTTATAGTTACTTCTATAAGATACACTCACGGAAATTGAATTGTTTGGTCAGACAATATGTACATTTTGTATTTTGATAGATGCTGCCAAATTGCTAAAGGTTTTTTTCCTCTCAATTTTTACTTCTTACTGCTCACTTGCCTGTAGTAACTCTTCTATCCTTTTTGATCGACTATTTCTAC
>NW_012106731.1:1352750-1356206 GCF_000951045.1 Mandrillus leucophaeus
CACGTGTGGTCCCAGCTGCTTGGGAAACTGAGGTGGGAGGATCACTTGAGCCTGGGAGGTCAAGGCCACGGTGAGCCGTGCTCACACCACTGCACTCCTGGACAACAGAGCAAGACCCCATCTCAAAATTTGAGACCTTATCTCAAATTAAAAAAAAAAAAAAAAAAAAAAAACTTTCGTCTCAGCCTTTCTCTTTTCACACTAAAAATTTCTGGTTTTAATCTTCGTCTTGCCACTGCTTCTCCTTTTATTTTTAACTTTAGAGTTAAAGTCTTGCCATGTTGCCCAGGGTAGACTCAAATTCCTGGGCCCAGGTGATCCTCCTGCCTCAGCCACCTGAATAGATGGGATTATAGGTACACGCCAGTGTGCCCAGTTTATTTGAATGGTTCAAGTCCACTTCTGTTCAGCATATCCCAGGTGTGGGTTGTAGCCTGGCTTTGCACAAGGAAAAAGGCATTTTGCTGGAAGTTGGGCATACCTAACTCCTAACGTATTTTTTTCTTAGAATATCCTTGTTTTCTTTAGATTTCTATAGAGCACAAAATAATCTATTAGTATAATTTACCTTGTACTATAGAAAAAATACACAAGTTATTGATATGTTTCTAGTCTTTTTTCCTAACCTTAAGTTTTATTAAGAATTATTACAGTCATTGTTATAGTAATGACTGTAATAATTCTTAATTACTGTAATAATTATTACAATTATTACTTCAGGCTTTATTGTTTACAGTTTTCTTGTTGAAAAACAAGGCCTTTTATTCTGTTAATTTCAAGATTAAAAAGGAAAAAAATTTTTCCTTTTGCTCTCTGTGCTCCATAAGTGTTTGTAAAATGAAAGAACAACTTGAATAGTGGTTTTACAAATGAATAATATAAAAAGTTAATATTGTGTTACTTTTCTTTGAAGCATGAAAAAAAAATTACAGAATATTTCCAAAGTCTCCCAAGAAAATAAAAAAGGATTTTAAAATGCCCCATGAGCCATTCATGTAGAAATAGCCTTTTTTAGTTATGTAAACAATGTAAACAATCATGTAAACAATTGCCTTTTTTTTAAATTAAAGTTTCTGTTTGCAGATATTCATAACTGAATTTTAAGCAAACAAGGGGGGAAATAGCCTTTTTTTTTTTTTTTTTTTTTTTTTTTTGAGACGGAGTCTCGCTTTGTCGCCCAGGCTTGAGTCCAGTGGCACGATCTCAGCTCACTGCAAGCTCCGCCTCCCAGGTTCCCGCCATTCTCCTGCCTCAGCCTCCCGAGTAGCTGGGACTACAGGCGCCTGCCACCACGCCCGGCTAATTATTTTGTATTTTTTATAGTTACTTCTATAAGATACACTCACGGAAATTGAATTGTTTGGTCAGACAATATGTACATTTTGTATTTTGATAGATGCTGCCAAATTGCTAAAGGTTTTTTTCCTCTCAATTTTTACTTCTTACTGCTCACTTGCCTGTAGTAACTCTTCTATCCTTTTTGATCGACTATTTCTACGATGTTGTTAATGAATCCGAAAACCAAGTAATTGAGTTTACTAGAAAAATGTGTAAATACACCAAATGAGGAATTAGGAAATACCCTCAGGGAAGTTCAACATTTACTTTCTTCCTTTCTCCTTTTACAGTGGAGGAAGTGTATCTCCCCATCTTTTCCTGCTTTCTCAGTTATCTTTTCTGTCCGTTGTCCCGTCTTACACCTCTATCTTTGTTCTCTCCCATTTTCAGTCATCTTGATTACTTTTTGGTTTTTGTTCTGTTTTTTTAAGAGACATGGTCTTGCTGTGTTTCCCAAGCTGATCTTGAACTCCTGGCTTCAAGTAATTCTCCACCTTGACCTCCCAAAGTGCTGGGATTACAGCCAGGAACCACTCTGCCTGGCCAGCTTAATCAGTATTTGAACATGCTCAAGTTTTCCTGTTTTAAATAATCCCTGGACTCCACATTTTCTCCTAATTACCTTCTTACCTCTTCTCTCATTTATACTTAGACTTCTTTAAAGACTTGTATATGCTCACTGGGAAGAAATGAGGAACAAAAAAGCTGTAAGACATACAGAAAACAATTAATAAAATAGTAATAGTCCTTACTTATCAATAACTTAAATGTAAATTAATTAAACTCCCCAATGAAAGGATGGATTGGCAGAATGGATTTAAAAACAGGATTAAAAACTTTCCATTTACTGCACATCCTACTCCACTTGCTGGGATTACAGGCATGAGCCACCCTGTGCAGCCCATAGCTATATTGTATTCTATTGTTGGGTGAATATAATTTTTAGATTGACCTCTGTTGATAATTTAGCTTGTTACCATTACTGTTAGAAATGTGAGCATCCTTTTTGCATGTGCTTGTATAAGTAGAATAAACTCCTGTCAGTAGAGAGTATGTATGTATATTTATTTTGATAGATGTTGCCAGATTGCTATTAAAAGCATTAAAGAAAAAAGTGCTTTTTTGATTCCATCAAATGAATGCATAAGTTTACGTAAAAACAAGCAGAAGTTGTAGTAAAGAGACAATTTTAGTCCAGGCTCAGTGGCTCACACCTGTAATCTCAGCATTTTGAAAGGGTAAGGCAGGAGGATGACTCCCAGCCTGGGCAACAAATTGAGACCCTGTCTCTCCAAAAACAATTCGCTGTATGTAGTGGCACATACCTATAGTCCAACTTACTCAGGAGGCTGAGGCACGAGGATCACTTGAGCCCAGGAGTTTGAGACTGTAGTGAGCTATGGTTGTGCCACTATATTCCTGCCTGGGCAACAGAGTGAGATCCTGTCTACAAAAAAAAGAGACAATTTTTTAAAAATAAATGTTTTAAAGAGGCAGTTTCAGAAGCAACTTTCTTCTTGCCAAAGTGCATAGTTGTAATATCTGTGCTGGTGTCGGATATATAAAGTTAAAGCAGTAGACTCCCTTATGTATGTACATCTATGGATATTTTTAAAAACTATTCGTTATTCAACTTATACAGTTTTTTAGGATAACTAATTTCTTAAAACTTACTACCAATTAAATAAAGAATAGTCATTGTTTATTTGGATCAAAAATTGCTATAAATTCTATTGTCCTGGGATTTAGAGAACATATGTCTGTCTTTAAAAAAGGGAATCATCTCAGGTCAGGCGTAGGTGGCTCACACCTGTAATACCAGCCTTTAGGAGGCCAGAGCAGCTGGATCACTTGAGCCCAGGAGGTCAAGACAAGCCTGGGCAACATGGTGAGACCCTGTCTCTACAAAAATACAAAAAATAGCCAGGTGTGGTGGTTGTGCACCTGCAGTCTCAGCTACTGGGGAGGCTGAGGTGTGAGGATCACCTGAGTCCAGGGATGTTGAGGCTGCAGTGAGCCAGGATCACGCTACTGCACTCCAGCCTGGGCAACAGAGTGAGACCCTGTCTGTCTGTCTGTCTGTCTGTCTCTCTCTCTCTCTCTCTCTCCCCCCCCTCT
>NW_012106731.1:1360616-1391550 GCF_000951045.1 Mandrillus leucophaeus
GGAGTTTCACCGTGTTAGCCAGGATGGTCTCGATCTCCTGACCTCGTGATCCGCCCGCCTCGGCCTCCCAAAGTGCTGGAATTACAGGCGTGAGCCACCGCGTCCGGCCAGGAAATAGCTTTAAATAGAAATATATATATATAAAGCTTTAACACATTTAATTTAGGAAAATAAATCAAACTCAGAAGATACTAGTAGACTTGAAATGGAGATTAGAAGCACCATTTTCAAATGCGACGTTTAAACAAGCTACCAAACTAGTACTTAAAGTATAGGAAACTTAAAAGTTTTGGATTCTGCCCTGCTTTTGTTTTTGTTTTCCGTGGAAAGTTTAAGAAAGGAGAATGGGCAGTTGACAAAATGCAGGGGCAAAACTTAAAACCGTCAACCAAAATAAAATATAATGCTGTATACGTGGATAGAGAAACCCTGTCAGATGCTTTTGGTTTACACCCTGATGAAGATTTTGACAGCACTGCACAAGGAAATGATCTTGATGTGCTACCATTTCATTCTTTGCTGAATGTAGCCAATTTAAACTGCTAGAATTCCTTGACATTCTTAGTCTGGCATATCTGAGTCAGCATCTTGTTGCTGCAGCAGCTTAATTAAATTTGCCAGTTTTTGGCACAGGACAGACATGTTCTCATATTCAGAGAGACAGCTGTGTAGCAGTATTGTTAAGAGTGCAGACACAATACTGTTAGGTTTGAATAGCTCTCAAGACATTTTCTAGTAAGAAGTCAATTTGCTGTAATACATTTCTCCCAAGATCAGCAGTTAATGTTCATTTTGTTAACCTAAAATATGCTTATTTTTATACAATTATTGGAGAAACTTTAGTAGCTATGTCTTTTTTTACCTGTGTTATTTTCAGAGCCAACCTAAGTATCCTAATTTTAATTTCCAAAATTCTTCTCCCATTCGTTTATCAGCTCTTTGAGTAGTTTTTTATCCATTGGTTCGCTCTGAGAGAGTGGTGTTAAATATTTTTTTCTTTATTTGGGGACCTACATATTTTCTAAAAAACTGTTGTCATCTTTTGGAATTTTTGACATATTTATTCTAGTATTATAAAGTTAATTTAAAACAAATCAGGAGTAGTTTGGATGGAACGTAACTCACCCTTTGTCCAGATGCAGATCTAAATTAGTAATTCTCAGCCGTTTCAGACTGATACCCTCCCACTTTTTATGACAGATATTTATAAGAAATAAGATACCTCCTTTACTAGCTTAAAATGAAATTAATAGATATAATTTCTAAAAACAATAAGTGTGAAATAACTTATTTTTATGTAAATTCATAGAGACTACTGCATTATGAGATATAATGAGGTAGTGAGATGCATCAGTTAAAATGAATACAGTTCATTTATTTAAGTTCATTTAAAATATTTAAGAGAGAATAAAGCATACCATAAAATAATCATAGGAAAAATAAAATGTACTGTTAGGATAAATAATAACAGACTAGACTTATTTGTACCTGGTAAGAAAAAGCCTGAAAGGGACTGTTGAAAGTTATGCAGGATAGTAGTGCATATTGCAGGCATTTAGTCTTCCCCCCTTCTGAATGCCTTTAATCCCCCCTCTTTTGTGACAATCCAGATACACCTATAGGCTTCCAGAAGGCCCTGGGGACATTAAAACTGCCTTGATTGAGAACCACTGCTATGGATATTTTCTCTTCCTTCTCTTTTTCTCCCTTAATCCCTGATCATGATGTTCTTAGGATTCTCTTCAGTCACCTACTTGGTATGTTCACTTTGGAAACCTAAGTTCTCCGTAGTCCCATTGTGTTGATGTACATATCTACTTTTCTTTCTTCTTCATTGACTTCTCTAATGCACTTGATTATAACATCCTGGAGATTGGAGATGGTATTGTACTTAGTGTTGTATTTCTAGTACCTAGCATAGGCTGGCACATGGTAGTTAATAAATATTAACAAATGGAGGAATGAAGAATGAGTCAGCAGATGTCCATCTTTCTCATTAGTTTCCCTTCCTTTCTGGATTATTGTGTAATTTGGAGCCAGGTTATAGGAACAGTTACTGTGGTGGAAATTACAGTCGTACAGGCCAAGGAAGTATAGTTTTTGATGCACTTCTAAAGTCTCTTATTTAAAATGTAGATTATAATAACTGAATAGCAAAAATAGAGATGGGTTATGAATAAGATAAGGAAGTTGTGTTCATATACCTTAATTTGGATAAGGTGACTTCTTAAAAGTAGGGGTAGCATTTGTGAATCTGAGTAACAGAAACTCTCTAAAATAAAAGAAATTTATTTGGGTGTAAAGCATTGCAATGGGAATATGTATGCCATAGTAAACTATGTGCGTATTCAGGGAGGTGAAGGAGGACAAAGATTTTTAAAGGAAAAAATTAGGATTATGTGATTGTTTTGAAATAGTTATACTTGATCTTTGAAAGATAATAACAAAGGTGACACCAATCCAAGGTTGGACGGGCAGTTCCTGAACAAATACCCTTGCAGAAGTATTTTGTTATCAGGAATTCAAACATGAGAACTCTGTCTTCATGGCCTTCACTAGCTCTAATTATTGGGGGGGGGGGGGTTTGTTTTGTTTTGTTTTTTGTTTTTTTAAGTTCCAGGGTACATGTGCAGGATGCGCAGGTTCGTTAGGTAGGTAAACATGTGCCATAGTGGTTTGCTGTACTTACCAACCCATCACCTAGGTATTAAGCCCAGCATGCATTAGCTATTTTTCCTAATCTTCTCCTACCCCAACCCCACCCCACAACAGGCCCATGTGTATTCCCTTCCTTGTGTCCATGCATTCTCATTTTTCAGCTCCCACTTACAAGTGAGAACATGTGGTGTTTGGTTTCTGTTCTTGTGTTACTTTGCTGAGGATAATGGCTTCCAGTTCCATTTGTGCCCCTGCAAAGGACATGATCTCATTCCTTTTTATGGCTGCATAGTATTCCATGATATCAAGGATTTTTAAACATTGGTGACTCCATTGTGATTCTGACAGCCTTTACACATTCCATAAACAAATATGGTAACAAGTTCTGAAACTGCTCACTACTTTCTCTTCTGGTACATTTCTTTAAAGATATGCCAGGAGTTTTGTTTGGCATCCATGAAAAGCATAAAGTCATTTGCATGAACTCAGCCATGTACCAGAGTGATAGAGGATTGTACAACTTTTCCAAAACCATTACTGCTTTCAAAAAATACGGTGCATATGTTAGAATTCTCTTAATTTTTGAGATAAGCAGAGGAAATCGGAACATTTAAAATCTCAATGAATTTTTGTTAACCTCAAATTTGTGATTCCATTACATTGTGTTCTTAGTAGGTTTTGTTCACCATATTAACTGATAAATCTTAGTGATGAATTTAAGTATTAAGAACTCAAATTGTAATAAAATGTAAACATAAAATACCTGCATATGTAATTGGCAAGAATGATTTTCACCTCTTTATTAATGGGGAAAAAAGTTCTAAATAAGTATGCCTCTTCCTCTCCATCAGGTAATTGAAGGTAAGTTTGCATTGTGAACCTATCCCACAGAATACTTAATCTACTTTAAATGGCTAAACATCAAAATGCAGGTGGCAGAGTTAGATAATAATCCAGAGTTTACTCTGTTAATCACGCTATATTCTCCCTAGTGATTGAGAATCATGACGTTCCATGATAGTAATCTTCATGTGAAAAGCACATATTTGTAAATTATATTTTGTTTTCCAGACGTATAGGAGAAAATTTGAATGCTTCAGCAAGTTCTGTAGAAAATGAGCCGGCAGTTAGTTCAGCAACTCAAGCAAAGGAAAAAGTTAAAACCACAATTGGAATGGTTCTTCTTCCAAAACCAAGAGTTCCTTATCCTCGTTTCTCTCGTTTCTCACAGAGAGAGCAGAGGAGTTATGTGGACTTGTTGGTTAAATACGCAAAGATTCCTGCAAATTCCAAAGCTGTTGGAATAAATAAAAATGACTACTTGCAGTACTTGGTATGTATTCTATTCTTCAGTTTCAGGAAAAAATATTAAAAATTAGGAAATATTTTTATCTTAAATTTACATTTATGTTTTTAGGTCTGCTCATCTTTTTTAAAATGGAAAATTTAAGGAGATTACTTGACAGAGCAATGGTGCTTTAATTCTTTTATTGATTCCATTATAGTTCAAGCATTTTGCTCCACTGCTTAGCATGTCTTACTCCATTTCATCTTAAGTACTAGCAGTAGAACTTTACATAGATTATACCAATTTTAAATTATTCCTTAATTATTACTTCAATTAAGACTTTTCCAAATTCTCTCAATTATATAAATGATGCTGTGCTGAACATCTTTGTAGCCAAATCTTTGTTCATATTGATGATAGTTTCCATAAGATAAATTCTTAAAAATAAAACTGCCAGACCAAAACATATGCATATTTTCAAAGCTTTGATCTGCAGTTACACATGCGTAAATTGTTCTACAAAAAGTTTAAACCAGTTTGTTTGTACCTCTGTTGTATGACAGGTTTTGAAAAAACTGTCTTCTCTAATCCTACAGGGATAAGGTAACAGAAAATTGAAATCAAATTTTAAAAAAGAAAAAAACTATCTTCACTAATATTGGACATTACCTTTTTTGCCTTTAATTTAAAATTGGAAAAGTGATCTCTTGCTTTACATTAATTTAATTTATGATTACTAATGAAAATAAACATTTTCCATATGTGGATAAGCCATTTTTATTTTTTCTTTGGTAACTTGCTTGTTTATATTATTTGCTCATTTTTCAATTTGGACGTATGTCTTTTTAAAAAAATTTGAGGCCAGGCACGGTGGCTCGTGCCTATAATCCCAACACCTTGGGAGGCTGAGGCAGGTAGATCACCTGAGGTCAGGAGCTCGAGACCAGCCTGGCCAACATGGCGAAACCCCATCTCTACTAAAAATACAAAAAATTAGCCAGGTGAGGAGGCGCCTGTAGCCCCAGCTACTCGGGAGGCGGAGGTTGCAGTGAGCTGAAATCGTGCCACCGCACTCCAGCCTGTGCAACAAAGCGAGACTCCACCTCAAAAAGTAAATTTAAAAAAAAAATTTGACAACATTTTATAAAATCAGCTTCTCAATTCCTGAGCATGTATTGTATAGTCTTAGTCATTTGCTTTTCTATTTTGTGGAGTTTTTAATAGCAGTTTATCGTTACTATGTAATAACTTTTACTGACTTCTTTGATTTCTGCTTTGGATTTGATTCTTTAATTATTAAGTCCAAATTATTATAGCAGTGATTAAAAAATTGATTGTTTTTTAATGAAACTTTTTATCCCAAGACATGTCTACTTTTTTAAAAATCAGGATATGAGAAAACATGTGAACGAAGAAGTTACTGAGTTCCTAAAGTTTTTGCAGAATTCTGCAAAGAAATGTGCACAGGATTATAATATGCTTTCTGATGATGCCCGTCTCTTCACAGAGGTAAAAATCAACTCACATTTGTGTAAACTGCCAGTGATAGGCAATAGCAGCATTCTGAAATGTGTGATGATTCCCCCAAAAGCATTTGGAACTGTCAATATTACCAATTTAAAAACCGCAGGTCTTTTCTTCATCATGCATTAAAATAGTTTAAAAACTAACATCTCAAAATTGTGTACTATAGTATATTTGTATGTATATTTATATTCTTTAACGATCCAACTATTATATCATTACATTTTACTCACGTAATAGTTTGAACTGACCCACTGATTTCACTTGTGAGAGAATAGTGTTTAAAGAGTTATCCTGGTACCTAAAAATCTGATACTTTAAAACTCAGTCACGGGAACTTGTGCTCATTATGTTTGTGGTAACCAACCACAAAATGATAAACTTCAGCTCTGAGTTCATTTTTTGATACTTCACTCATTCATGCAAATTTATTAGCAAGACCTGTATATCATCCCAGCTCGTACCCTACCATCATTCATTGAGCCTACCAGAAAATTAAAGTATACTACTTAAATAGGCAAGGCGTGTGGCACACGCCTCTAATCCCAGCACTTTGGGAGTCCAAGGCGGGCAGATCACCTGAGGTCAGGAGTTTGAGACCAGCCTGGTCAGCACAGTGAAACCCCGTCTCTACTAAAAATAAGAAAATTAGCCAGGCATGGTGGTGGGCGCTTGTAATCCCAGCTACTCAGGGGGCTGAGGAAGGAGAATCACTTGAACCTAGGAGGTGGAGGTTTGCAGTGAGCTAAGATCGCACCATTGCACTCCAGCCTAGGTGACAGAGCGAGACTCTGTCTCAAAAAAATTGGATAAAGTATGCTACTTAAATAATAACTATATATGTACATACACATATATTTATAGTAGAGTTTATAAATATCAGTGTAAATTTAAGCCTTTAAAACTGGTCACTGTAAACAATAGTGTTAATATATTTAACACTGCTGAACTCTACACTTAAAAAGGGATAAGATGGTAAATTTTACCATAGTTTTAAAAAGCAAAACTAGGCACTGTAAGTTGAAGGACAGCAGGAGTATTACACTTTCACTGTTTTAAAAAAAAAAAAAAAAAAAAAACAGGCCAGGCACGGTGGCTCACACCTATTTTTTCAGCACTTTGGGAGGCCAAGGCAGAAGGATTCAGCCCAGTAATTTGAAAACAGCCTGGGCAACATGATGAAATCCCATCTATACAAAAAATTTAAAAATTAGCTGACATGGTGGCATGTGCCTGTAGTCCTAGTCCTAGTCCCTGCTACTTGGGAGGCTTAGGTGGGAGGATCACTGAAGCCCAGGAAATGGAAGCTGCAGCGAGCCTTGATTTTGCCACTGCACTGCACTCCAGTTTGGATGACAGAACGTGACCCTGTCTCAAAAAAAGGAAGAAAAAACAAAAAAAAACACTGTAAGGAAGAAATTTGTTGTTAATATGAACCAGAAGAATGATTCTTGTAAATAAATGAATTTGATTTTTATTTTCTGTGAACCTAAATATAATGTATCCAAATGGAATGTCATAATTTTCTATGTGGAAAAGGAGCTGGCAGCTATTCTTGTTTTTTAATAGTGCCTTTTAAAAGACCAGAATGATGTTTTTAATACATAAGTCATAGTTCAGGCTGGAGTGCAGTGGCACAATCCTAGCTCACTGCAGCCTTGAATTCCTGGGTTCAAGTGATCCTCCCCACCTCAGCCTCCTGAATAGCAAGAACATGGGCATAGGCCACTGCATCTAATTTTTTTTTAGAGATAGGGCCTCCTATGTTACCCAGGCTGGTCTCAAACTCCTGACCTCAATCCTCCTGCGTCAGCCTCTCAGAGTGCTGGGATTATAGCCCATCTTTCTTAGGAAGAGTCTTTACAAAGTTCTGCAGTGGCCTGCATGATCTCTCCCCTCCCTCCCATCCCCCATCCTCACTTTCTACACATTGTCCTATCAGTTATTCTGCTCCCACCTGCGGACTGGCCTTTACATTTCTTCAATACTTCAAGCATAGTCCTGCCTTAAGTCCTTTGGCATTTGGGGTTTCTATTTTTATCTCAGTCTGTTCCCCGGATTTCTGCATGGAATAGTGTCTTGATTCTTTTATGTCTCTCTCTGTTCAGATGTCACCTATCAATGAGGATTTCCCTGATTACCCTATGGAATGTAGTATGACCCTCACTTTTCCCTTTACCATATTTTATTTTTGCTTATTGTCCTTCTCCTCACTGTTTTTGTAAAACAGTGCCTTTTTGTAAGTGCTGTTTTATTCACTGATGTAGTCTCCCAATGACTAGAATAGTGTCTGGCGTGCTTAAGTGCTCAAGTGCTCAATGTAAATATTTCTTGTGTGGATATAAAACTGTACTTTATTAACAAAGTACATTACTTGGTAGCTAATGGTAAATGATAAACATTGTCATGTTTTTTTCCATATTGATGTGGAAGCACACTTTCTCTAAGTTGTATTTTACATCCCCACTGCAAAGATTCACTGATACTTTTCTAAGATCTTTTAGTTTTAAGATTTTATGTTATACAATGTCATGTATATATGGAAAAGTATATAGAACAAAAGAAAAAATAGATACAGCTTAACAGATAATTATATAGTAAACATCTGTGTAACTCTTACCCAGGACAAGAAATAAAACAATACCAGTAATCCAGAAGCCCCCTGTGTAGTCCTCCTGTATAATAAATAACGTTCTCCTTACTTGAATAAATAATCACTGTCCCAGCTTTGGTGGTGATAAGTTGTTTGCTTTTTGTGTGTATATGGAGAGTGGTAGTTCTACTTCTCTTTTGCCTGATTTTGTGGGGATTTTTTTTTCTTTTTTTTTAAGAGACAGAGCTTTGCTCTTGTCGCCCAGGCTAGAGTGCAGTGGCACGATTTCAGCCCACTGCAACCTCTGCCTCCTGAGTTCAAGCTATTCTCCTGCTTCCGCCTTACAAGTAGCTGGGATTACAGGCTCCCGCCACCACACCCAGCTAATTTTTGTATTTTTAGTAGAAATGGGGTTTCACCATGTTGGCCAGGCTGGTCTCGAACTCCTGACCTTGGGCGATCTACCTGCTTCAGCCTCCCAAAGTGCTGGGTTATAGGCGTGAGCCACCGTGCTTGGCCCCTTTTGCCTGATTTTGAATTTTATGTGAACAGAATGCTTTTGGGCCTTCCTTCTTTCATTCAGTATTGTGCTTTTTAGATTCTTAAGTTGTGTGAGTTATAGTTCATTCATTTTCATTTCTGTCCATTTTTCCATTATATGAATAAACTACAATTTATCCTGTTGATCAGAACTTGGGTTGCTTCCAGTTTGGAGCTATTCTAAGCAGTACTCTTAAGAAAATTCTCATACATTTATTTTGGTACACATATGCACACGTTTCTGTTGGATATATAGATGCTTCTTGACTCACGATACAGTTACATCCCAATAAACCTATAGTGAATTAAAGATGCATACACCTAACGTACCAAATAGCATGGTGTGTTTTAGCCTACTCTAAATATGCTCACAATACTTACATTTACCTACAGTTGGGCTTAATCATCTAACACAAAGCCTATTTTATAATAAAGTATTGAGTGTCTTGTAATTTATTGAATGCTGTGTGTTGTGACAAAATTGCAATGATTTGGCACCATCGTAAAGTTGAAAAATCATTTAGTGGAACCTTTATAAGCTGGGGACTGTTTGTATACCTAGGAGTGGAATTATTGGGTCATAGAGTATGCATATCTTCAACTTGAGTAGATTTGCAAATGGTTTTCCAAAGTGGCTATACCAGGTTATATCAATTTACATTCTAACCAGCAGTGTTCAAGTGTTCTGTTGCTCTACATCTCAGATAGAGATATATATATACACATATATATATATATATGGGGGGAGGGGAGAGCACACGCATGTTTTCATATGCTGCTTGCTCACTTTTTCTTGCAGAATAACTGTTCATGTTTTCTAATTGATATGTAAGATTTCCTTATATATTCCAAATACAAAAACTTTATGGGCTTTGTATGTTGCAGTTTTTCTCCTTTTTCTGTTTTGAATTTTATCTTTTTATATTAACAAGCTAAAATTGTATATATTTATTTTGTACAATATGTTTTTAAAATATGTATACATTGTGGCAAGGCCAAACCAGGCTAATTAACATATGCATTACCTCACAAACCTATTTTTTTGTTGTGAGAACTCTTAAAATCTACTCTCTTAGCAGTTTTCAATTACATCGTAATTATCATCACCATGTTTTACAATTGATCTCTTGAACTTTTTCCTCCTACGTGACTGAAATTTTGTGTCCTTTAACCAACATTTTGACCACCACCCCAGCTATTAATGCTCACATTCATTCACTGTGGTTTGCACAGTTGTAATATTCTGATTGCATCATTTATTCATTGGAATAATTTTTAAAAGATATGCTTTCCCTTATTTACTATTCGGTTTCCCAGTTCATGTAGCTTACCATGGGACAAAATAAATACTAGATTCTTTCCTTTGAAATACCACTTTTTAAAAAACTAGTTCCTTTTTATTCTCCAATGATGATGTATTTTCTTTTTTTAAAATGTTATTAAATCATGGAGTTAAACATATATGTGTTTCTGTCCACGAAGATTATTATCCTTTGTAAGCCTCAAATAATACTAACTCACTGAGAGGCTCTTCCTACTGGCTTTTCAGTCAATCTGGTAGTCTTTGAGGCTCATTTTCTACATTTCCTGCCCTGTCGCTGGAATCAGCCATTTTCTAGAGCCCTTGTTTCTTTTAGTGTGAAGTGATATTTCAAGACTACAATGTGGGCACTACGGATGCTCCTGGGTTGATCATTGTTTTGAGAACAATTCAGTGGATAGAACTAGGAAAGAATATCTCATATGTCTCATTTGCTTTATCCCACATTACACTCACAACAGCCTCAAAATAACAATACTAGTGATCAATACGATAACAATTGAAATTATTTTTTGTATGCTCTTCTCATTCCCCCCCACATTTTTTAAAAGATTGTACTGTGTTGTTATTGTTAGAGCATCATATAGCCATTAAATCCTAAAGCCTCCCTTTTAAATCCACATTTAATTTTTAAAACTATTGAGGTATAATTTACATATAAAAATTACTCATTTTAAGTGCATTTCTTTTGTGAAATATCTATTGAAGTATTTTGCTGATTTTTTAATTTGCTTTTATTTTTATTAAGCCATAAAGTTTCTTTATATAGTCTGACTACAACTCCATTATATATAGTTTTCTTCCAGTTTGTGATGTATTTTTACATTTTTTAAATAGTGTCTCAAAGAACAGAATTTTAATGGTCTAATTTATCAAAAATTTTTGTGGTTAGTGATTTCATGTGTTCTGGCACAGAAATATTTGCCTATCCCAAGTGATTCTCAGACTGGGGTCAGTTTTACTCCTTCCTCACCCACCCCGCACCCTGCCCATCCCTAGTACTTTGACAGTGAGACATTTTTGGTTGTTGCAACTGGTAGAATGCTACTAGTATCTGCTGCGTAGAGGCCAAGGATGCTGCTAAACATACTAAATGCATGTGAGTGACGTCCCATACAACAAGGAATTATCCAACTGAAAGTGTCAGGCGTGCTTGCATTGAGAAACCCTAATCTAAAGGGCTTATAGTTTTAACTTATACACGTAAATAAGTCTATGTTGATTTCAAGTTAATTTTTGTGTAAGATACAAGGTAAGGATCAAAAGTCATTTCTTTCCGTATGAATATCTAGTTGTTCTAGCATAGTCATTTTCAACTGAGAGTGACTTTGCCTCCTAATGGACATTTGACAATGTCTAAAGCTTGGTAGGGGTGCTGATGGCATCTACCGGGTAGAGCCAGAGGTGCTACTAAATATCCTACAATGTACTGGACAGCCTAACACTACAAAGAATTATGTGGTCCAAAATGTTAGTAATGCCAATGTTGAGAAACTCTGTTTTAGCATAGAGTTTCGTTGAGAAGGGTATTTTTTCCCTTACTGAATTACCTCGTCACCATCACGTGGATCAACTTTTTTTGAAGACGGAGTCTCCCTCTGTCACACAGGCTGGAGTGCAATGGTGCAATCTCTGCTCACTGCAACCTCTCCCTCCCGGGTTCCAGCAACTCTCCTGCCTCAGCCTCCCAAGTAGCTGAGATTACAGGTGCCTGCCACCACACCCAGCTAATTTTTTTGTATTTTTAGTAGAGATGGGTTTCACCATGTTGGCCAGGCTGGTCTCGAACTCCTGACCTCAGGTGATCCACGTGCCTCGGCCTCTCAAAGTGCTGGGTTTACAGGTGTGAGCCACCATGCCCAGCCTGGATCAATTTTTTGACTGTTTTGTTTCATTAATCTGTATGTCTGTCTTGATGCCAAAACCATATGGTCTCGATAACTGTAGTTTTATAGTCCTGAGATCATGGGTTCTTTACATTCTCATGTAAATTTTGGAATCAACTTGTCCATTTCTACAAAAATCTAGGTGGGATTAAAACAGTGTTAAGCTAGATTGCTTTCCTTTCTTTTAAAAATAAAATCTGATAATCTCTTTTAATTAGAAAGTTTAGCTATTTACATCCATTATGATGACAGTATGTATTGATTTTGTTTGTGCTTTCTGTTTTACTTTTTCTGTACTTTCTTCTTTTTTTTTTTTTTTAAACTCCTTTTGAGGAGATTGACATTTTTCCTCTTTTTCCCCTCTCTGTTGGTTTGGAAATTACATGTCTACTGTCTGTTTTCTTAGTGGTTACTCTTGAATTTTTACAGTGAATAATTCCATTATTCAATATCAACTAGCCTCCCGAATAATACAGAAATCATAGAACATTTTGACTGTCATTACATCCCTCTTGACTTGTATGCTATTTGTTGTAATGCAGTTTCTTTTTTAAATCTACCCACATTATTATTTTATATGGACTATGTTTGTTTTAATTTATCTACAGGTTTGCCAAATTTTGGCCCACCGTTTCTTCTTCTCAAACCTACATTCTGAGATTCTTTCATTCTTCTTGAAATCCTGTGTATTCTAGATGTGCCTTTGATGAAGGTCTCTTAATGGTGAACAATCTCGATTTTTTTAATTTGGAAATCTTTTATCTATCTTTTTCTCATTTTACTAATATAATTTTATTTCATACACAATTCAAAGTTGGCACTTACCTTTTTTCCACAACACTTAAAGATACAATCCTACTTTTTCATGTTGTTGTTGAAAAATGTATTATCTAATTGTCGTTTCTTTTAGGGCTTCTGTCTTTTCTTACTGTAATTTTGGTGTTTTGGAGTTTCATAAAAATATGCTTTTTAATAAAATCCTGCTGGCTGATTGTGTTTACTGTGTCTGGATTTATAGCCTTCATCAGTTCTGGAGAATTCTCAACCATATTCAATGACTGCTGCTTCATTTTCTCGTTTCTCTTCCTAGGATTTCCAAATTTTTCCAAGGCTAGACCTCAGTGTGTCCTCCATTTCTCTCTCTTTTTTAAATTGTGATAAAGTATACATAACAAAATTTACCATTTTCACCATTTAAGTGTACAGTTCAATAACATTAAATACATTTACATTGCTATGCAACTGTCACCACCATCCATCTCTAGAACTTTTTGTCTTCCCAAACTGAAACTGAGTACCCATTAAACAGTAGCTCCCTGTTTCCTCTTTCCCCTAGTTCCTGGCAACCACATTCTGTTTCTGTCTGTATGAGTTTCACTACTCTAGGTTCCCCATATAAGTGGAAACATACAGTATCTGTCTTTTTGTGACTGGCTTATTTCACTTAGCATAATGTCCTCAAGATTTGTCCAAGTAGTAGCATGTGTCATAATTTCTTTCCTTTTTAAGGCTGATTAATATCCCATTGTGTGTTTGTGTGTGTGTGTATGTGTGTGTATATATATATGTATATATGTTACATTTTGTCTATCTGGTCATCCATTGATGAACACTGGAGTTGCTTCCACCTTTTGGCTGTTACGAATAATGCTGTTATGAACATAAGTGTACATATGTCTGTTCAAATCCCTGCTCAAATGTAGAAGTCTTATGTTTGACTTCCCACCTGATCTTAGAACTGGTTGAAGAATTTGCCCTCAAGCCACCTCACCTTTCCTAGGTTTCCTTACTCCTCACTGCTCTAGTTTCTCCTCTTTGTGTTGATTTATGGTTCTTGCGTATTTTCCTTGCTTTTCACCAAGCCCAGAAATATTTTTCCTTTCTAGCCCAAAATAAAATTTAGGGAATATTTTTTATAATGATAGATGTGTATTGTATAAATGCATATGCTTTTGATGAATTTAATTCTCAAGATATTTTGAGTATTAAACACTAATAGCACTCAGTGCGTGAGTGATGGGGAACAGCCTGTATCTTTTAACCTCCTGTGTTCAGTTAGTTATTTTTCAAAGAAAGATAAATTACTAGTATAAAACTTTTTTTTTTTACTACATAAGCTAAATAATGATCCTTTAGTTAATTGAGTACCTACCAGTTGTAAAATACTTTCGATAATTATATAATGTAACAGAGTGTAGGTGTAAAATTGTCTTAGATTTTCCTTTGACTCTCTTGCTGTAGTTACTGAACTAAGTAAATTCAATTAAAAACACTGTAACATCCACCACAGTTTTACCAGGAATGATGTGCCAATGAATATCTAACAAAAATAGTCTCTATTTCACGTAGTTCTTATGTATTACCTTCCTTTGCATATTCAAATTCTTGTAATAACTACCATAGGAAAGGAATGTTACAAGTGAAAGTTAACTAATAGTACAAATAAGGAGCAAAGATATTTTGCAGATATGAGTTTGCAGTTGACTCAGATTTTTTACAACTTTTCCATATTAGTCCACATCTCTGTTAGTTACAAATGATACCATGGATTAAATATCAAGATCTGCCATGAAAAGCATAGATGAGGAGAGAAAATGTGAAACATAGGGAGTAGGGATTAGAAAAGGGGGGAAGGGGTTCTGAAACTATAGATGAAAAGATATACTGGAGTAAAGTTATTGATTTGTAACTTGACACATTTTACAAATATGTAAAGGGAGAGGGTATGTAGATATATATGATAAAGATAATATATAAAGATGCCAAGAGCTTTTGTGACCTAAAATATATTATGAGACATTCAGGAAAGGTTCGTTGACAGAAGAAGAAGAAATACGTATCTTAGAAGATAATGTATGTATGTGTTTTAATCAAACAACTCTCCCCACCCCCAACAGCTATGCATCTCTGAATTGTTTATATATTATCACAAGTGGCACATACTCTTCTCACAAAAAGTTGTGAATTTTGTTTACTTACCAATTACATTTCCTCATAAGTTATTGATTTTTTTAGATTATAGATTACAATGACCCGTAAGATAACTACTTCATTAACTTATTGTGCTTGGGAATGTTTTCAGAGTATACTACTTAATTTCTAATTATTCATATAACTGCTTTTATTGCAGTAAAGTGTGTTGAAATTTTCATGTGCCTTTCTTTAACAGTTTCTTAAATAACATGGAAAATATGATATTATGTGTCCTCTAATTTTAAATTTTAATGAGACTGCTAATTTTAGTATTAAACATCAATATTTTAAGCAACTGGGTTAAAAATAAATTATGAAAATAAAGAATATGCAATGTGTGTATTGTTAGTAGCTTGATTAATGAAATCAGGCTAATTTTTGCACTGAATAATTACATAGTCACATGTAACTAAACATTTTCTTTTTGCATTATTAGAGAAATACAATACAAATGAATTTTTCTTAATGTCTGTTTCTCAGAAAATTTTAAGAGCTTGCACTGAACAAGTGAAAAAGTATCCAGAATTCTATACTCTCCACGAGGTCACCAGCTTAATGGGATTCTTCCCATTCAGAGTAGAGATGGGATTAAAGTTAGAAAAAACTCTTCTTGCATTGGTAAGATTTATCATCAGAGGATATAAGCTTTTTTTTTGCCCAAAATATACATATGTGTGTGTGTGTATACACGTATATATATACACACACATATACGTGTGTGTGTGTGTATATATATATACATATATTTTTTTTGGCGGGGGGAGACAGAGTCTCACTCTTGTCACCTGGCATGTAATGGCATGATCTCAGCTCATTGCAACCTCTATCTCCCAGGTTCAAGTGATTCTCCTGCCTCAGCCTACCAAGTAGCTGGAATTACAGTTGCCCGCCACCATGCCTGGCAAATTTTTCTATATTTAGTAGGAAATGGGGATTTCACCATGTTGGCCAGACTGGTCTCGAACTCCTGACCTCAGGTGATCCACCCACCTCAGCCTCCCAAAGTGCTGGTATTACAGGAGTGAGCCACTGCCCCTGGCTCATGTATACTTTATATAGACATTATATTTAAATGTTAAGCAATAATTAGGTGACTTTAAAAATATGTAATACCAATCTGTTTCCCTTTGTTTTTATTCTATGGATACAAATACTTGATGTTTTTAAAAATGCCACTACTTTGTTCTTTGATTTTCTTTTCTTACCACCCATCTGAATGCCCCTGAATACAAGCAGAAAGCCCCTTTTTTTAATGGGATTTTATTTACAAACATATTGAAAGTAAGTGTGTGGAGAGGATATTTTGGAGTTTCTACCATCCCCTGTTATGATTTGTGTCTCCTAAAAGGAGAAGATAGACTTTAAAGTGGCAGGAAAAATTCTATGAAACTGACCTGGCATGATGGCTCACACCTGTAATTCCAGCACTTTGGCAGGCCGAGGCAGGCGGATCACTTGAAGTCAGGAGTTTGAGACCAGCCTGGCCAACATGACAAAACCCCGTTTCTACTAAAAATACAAAAATTAGCTGGGCATGCTGACACACACCTGTTATTCCAGCTATTCAGGAGGCTGAGGAGACAGAATTGCTTGAACCCAGGAGGCAGAGGTTGCAGTGATCTGAGATCGTACCACTGCACTCCAGCCTGGGCAACAGAGAGAGACTTAGTCTCAAAAAAAAAACCACAGGTAGTGGTTGTCAAGCAAAAATATTAATATCTTGGCATGAAGTTTCTAAATCTGATGTTTACATTTAGTAGAATGATAAATTTCAAGTTAACAATTTCATATGATGAAAGATACTTTTCTTAGAAAAAAATACATTGCAATTTTTGCAATAAAATGATTACTATTTTTCATATTTAGGGCAGTGTAAAATATGTGAAAACAGTATTTCCCTCAATGCCTATGAAATTGCAGCTCTCAAAAAGCGATATATCTACCATCGAAACGTCAGAACAAACAGCTGAAGCTATGCATTATGTAAGTACCAAGGCAGCATTGGATCTTCCTAAATAATCTTTTATATCTCACAAAATATATCTAACCCGATTGTCCTAAAGTCTCCTTTCTGACTTTTTTTGTTCTTTACTTTATTGAAGAAATTTTCAATAAGTATAACCAAGTAACAAATTACTTGTTGTTTTTCAGGATATTAGTAAAGATCCAAATGCAGAGAAGCTTGTTTCCAGATATCACCCTCAGATAGCTCTAACTAGTCAATCATTATTTACCTTATTAAATAATCATGGACCAACGTACAAGGAACAGTGGGAAATTCCAGTGTTTATTCAAGTAATACCTGTTGCAGGTTTGTGATTTGCTATGTCAAATAATGCTCTCAAAAAAGAGAGGTTGGACCGTGTGTTCTCACTCATAAATAGGAGTTGAACAATGAGAACGCATAGGCACAGGGAGGGAAACAACACACACCGGGGCCTTTCGAGGGGTGGGGGGCAAGGGGAGGGAGAGCATTAGGACAAATACCTAATTCGTGCAGGGCTTAAAACCTAGATAACAGGTTGGTAGGTACAGCAAACCACCATGGTACATGTGTACCTATGTAACAAACCTGCACATTCTCCACATGTATCCCCAACTCAAAGTAAAATTTAAAAAAAGAAAAAAAAAGAGAGGTTGGAACCATTTCATTTCAGCTGTCTAAATATGGGTGGTCAGTTGTGAGATACCAAAGCACTGATTTGAGGAGGACGTAAGTTTGACACTTACATTCAGTAAAACTTTTTATGTATAAAGCTACTATAGGCTCAGCACTACTAAATGAATTAATTAGGTCTATAGCACTTGTAGTCGTATTTAAGGGTGAGAGCGACAAAATGATGGCATAGGGTGGCCAAGAAATACATGAAATGGTCAGGTTGTTCTGTCTTTCACGGAAATGAAAGGAACGTAGTGCTTTAGTAGACAACCTCAAATGGGTGAATTTCCATGACTTATTTACTTGTCTGTTACTGGAATTTGGAATTACAGTAAGTCTATACATATAAGCATAGGGTAGTCTGTCTTTCAACAATAAAATTAATATTTGCATATTAATTCCTGTATATAAGAAATTCTTTCCCTCCTGTTTTGATTCATATTTAATTTTTTATTTTTTAAATATCTTTCAGAATTAATATTATATGTTACAGCATAAATATAATAAGTGAAAGATTATGTCTATTGAAACAAAACTACAAATTAGAGTTAAATGTAATATATTCTCTGTGGTAAATATTTCATCATTTTTTACAAGTTCCTATAAGAAATTGAGTAATAATGACAGTAAGAATATAACAGTAAAAACCAGAAATCCTTTTTAAACATTGTTAGAAAGACATTTTTCTTCTGCCAGTTGGATTTTCTTGCCCTTAGATTTCTAAAGGACTTGAATATCTTCTAGTCTAAGGGTAGCAAATATATGGGACATGTGCTGCCATTCTCCTGTGTTTCTTTGTTTGGTGATCCTTATGTCATACATCCTGTTTTTAAAAAATATATCATGATTAGATACTAATCACCTCTTTCTTTGGTTTCTGTTTTAAGGTTCAAAACCGGTTAAAGTAATATATATTAATTCACCACTTCCCCAAAAGAAAATGACTATGAGAGAGAGAAATCAAGTCTTTCATGAAGTTCCATTAAAATTTATGATGTCCAAAAACACATCTGTTCCAGTCTCTGCAGTCTTTATGGACAAACCTGAAGAGTTTATATCTGAAATGGACGTATGTAATTTTTTTTTTTTCCCCTGAGGGGAATGTACTTGTTTATCCTTTTGAAGCGTAAAGTTTTATTGCAAATCCCTAAACCTAGTAGTTAAAAATACAGGCTTTAGATTCAAACTTAAATTGAATTTCAAGTCTAGGTAGACTTTAGGCAACTAACTTAACCTCCCTCAGCCTCAGTTTTCTCTTTTCATACATGAAAGCAAGTAGTACCTACTTGACAAGGTTATTATGAGGGTTAAGTTTGATATTTTATGTTGAAGGGTGAGCACAGTTTTTAGTTATGTATGTAGTGAAAACTCATTGATGGTGGTGGTTAATGTGAGGTTTTGTTTAATTGGTCTCATTCATATTCAAGAGCTTTATTTTTTTGAGATGGAACCTCGCTCTGTCACCCAGGCTGGAGTGCAGTGGTACAATCTCTGCTCACTGCAACCTCCACCCCCTGGGTTCAAGCGATGCTCCTGCCTCAGACTCCCGAGTAGCTGAGATTACAGATGTGCACCACCATACCCGGCTAATTTTTTTGTATTTTTAGTAGAGACAAGATTTCACCATGTTGGCCAGGCTGGTCTCAAACTCCTGACCTCAGGTGATCCACTCGCCTCAGCCACCCAAAGTGCTGGGATTACAGGTGTGAACCACTGCATCTGACCCATATCTAAGTTTTTAAGTGTGAAAAGGAACAGATGAGTTTAATTTGATTGGTACAGAAAGTATTTGGCCAGATTGTTAATCTTAAGTATACTTAGTAGCTGTGTGACCTTGGGCAGATTACATAATATCTCTGTGTCTAGTTTGCTTATCTGTAAAATGGGCATCATGATATTACCTAACTCATAGGATTGTTCAGGTTTAAATGAATTTATACATACAAAGCATTTAGAGTAACACTTGGCACTCTGTAAATATTAGCTTTTATTATTCTGTATTGTAAAATATTTTTTCCATGATTTTTAAATACATTGTTTATAGAGAACTTGATTCATTCATTCCATAAGTTTTTATTGAGCAGATACTATTCTATACAGGGAGGAAGCAGCAGTGAATAAAAACAAAACCTATTTTCCCTCAGACCTTAAATAAGTGGTAGAGGGCCCAAATACAGTAAAAAAGCAGGTAGTGGTAAATGCTATGGAGAAAAATAGAGTAGGCTAAGGGGAAATAGAGATATGGGTGGGGAAGGGGTCATTTTATATTCATGATTAAGAAGGCTTTTCTGAGGACAGGAAATGTGAACAGAGACTTGAGTAAAATGAGGAAGCAAACAAAAGTTTAAAATATAGAAATATTTTTATTGTACTTAAGAGCTCATACAATTTTAAGGATATTGGCCTTTTGGTTTTTATATTTGTTTATGTTTTTCTCTTTGCCATTTGCCTTTTTATATTTTTATGATACACATGTCATAAAGCACTTTTAACTTTTGTTTTCTTCTTACACATTTTACTTTTAAAACTCTGCCTACAACTTATATTGAGGTGAATGTCAGGCAGTAACAAGAAGAAACATGAGGTAGAGGAAGGATAAAAATTGACAGTGGCTTCTTTCAATAATGGTAGGCCAGGTAATTGGGACCCTCCTTTTATTGATGACATCTAAAAAAGCTGGACAGATATTAAAATATCTGTCTTAGAAGCATGAAAAAGCTAACAAGATAGTGAGGAATTGTAGGGCTGAGGTACTGAAGAAGACAGGATTCCTAGAAGGTCAGCCTATTACTTAGGGTTATTTTTGCCTTGGATTATATTTGCCATTTCTGAAGAGGCAACTAAGAAAATGAACTGTGCTTTTGGCAGCATCATAAGACTAGAGGGATAAAAGGAAAAGTTCAGTTTTCCACCAAGGGCCTGGACCCCAAAGGGGCTGCACCTCAGGAGTCAGGGTGAAGCAGAAGTAAATGAGCCTTCTCTGAGATTGTAGCCTGAGTTTTCAGGCCCTGAACTTGGAGTAAAATGCTTTTTCTACATTGCAGGTGTCTTCAAACACCTAGGAAAGTAACTAAAAATGAGAGGAGAATAATGCATTTTTTTGTAGCCTCAAATTATTATACCTCTTAATGTCTATTAGCCGAATTTTTGTTGCTAAGTATTCTGTGATTATTTTGATTTCTGTAGTCCAACAATTTGGAATGTTTTTAAATTTCCAAGTGCTTGAGTTTATTGTTTGTTAACATTTTTCTTAATGATATCTAATTTTATTTCCTTCTGAACATAGAATAAGACTTTATCAGATTCTGCTTTGGTCTATATTGAGATTTTCTTTGTATATTAATTTATAGTCCATTTTTTGAAATGCCCTTTGGATTCTTGGGGGAAGGGAAAAGGTTTATCTTTGTAATCTGTTTACATATATATTTTCAATCTTTCATATATATTCTCATTATTTAATATTATTCATACCTTCTGTATTTTTTTATTTTTTACTTAGAGACAGTATCTCATTGACCTGGTATAATTATATTTCTGTCAAATTTTTCTTTTATTTTTCAGTTTATGTAATAAAAATTTATGACCACTATCTGTTTACCGTGGATTTTCTCTTTTTTCAAACTAGCATTTCTCCCTTTTCTATCTAACGCTTTTTGCCTTGAATTCTGCTTTGTCTAACACTTACACTGCTATTCTTCCTCTTTTTATCTCTTGATGGCATCTGTAGTTGTTTTGTTTTTAACCTTTTTGTGTAGGAATGCCTCACGTAAGCAGCATATAGTTTAATTTTACTTTTTTACTGAATTTGGTAGTCTTTTAGTAGGAATTACCATTCACTAGCTACCATTTACTGAGAGGTTACTTACTATGTGACAGGCACTATGCCAAGAGATTTTCTATATATAATTTCTCACTTAATCTTTAGAACAAATCCAAGAAGATGCCCCTGCTATACCTGTTTTAGAGATGAGGCAGTTGAAGTTCAGCGAGGTTAAGTAACTTACCTGAGTTAATCTTTCTTACTCACTACTGATGGCTGTTAGAACCCTTCTCTGAAATCCTGCACTGTAAGGCTAGTGGATGTACATAACCAATTACCAAATTTCTACGGTATTTAAAGTGCTCTGTCAGATTGAAGAGAGATCTTCTGGTACTTGTCTCCTTGTAGAGGGGACAATGTATTCCTGAATAAGTTAAAGCTGTGTATAGTTTTTCCATTACCAAAACAGCACATGAAAAACAACATTTATGACTTCATGTCTCAGAATACAATAAACCACCTTCTGTCCATTTCTGCCCCATCTTTTATTGCTGAGAGTTGTTTTCCCTGAGTAGTTGTGGAAAGAAAGTCACTGGTTGATACTAAGGGTGCACCAGAAGCTGGCAACACTTCTCTGGCCGCATTAGAAAGCAGCGCCCTCACAGTGGCAGGGGGACTTTCCTCCTGGTCAGCTAAGACCAAGTGTCTCTGCAAGAGTCTATAGAGTAGACATAAATGAAAATCTACCTCCCGTTTGGCTCTACATTTCTTTTTTGTGGTCTTGTCTATTTTTTTTTTTTTTTGATTAGTTGAAATTCCTCTTGAGATGTAGTAGTTCGTAAATGTTCCATTTCTTGTGCTATTACAACTTGGCAAATTTGCCTGTTATCATGAACATTTCAATGGGAAGATAAGGTTAATAATAGTTGGCAGTAGTTTGTTGTCATCTTAAGCAAGAACCTTTTATAACCATTAGACTTTTCTTTCTACTTTAAAAGAGCATGAAGTATGTATGAGAGGGATAGGGACATTAAGAGATAGGTAGGGTAGCTTGAAATTTTTACTAATACTTTACCAATTTATTTACTTAAGATGTCCTGTGAAGTCAATGAGTGCCGAAAAATTGAGAGTCTTGAAAACTTGTATCTGGATTTTGATGATGATGTCACAGAACTTGAAACTTTTGGAGTAACCACCACCAAAGCATCAAACTCACCAAGTCCAGCCAGTACTTCCACAGTACCTAAAATGACAGATGCTCCTACAGCCCCCAAAGCAGGAACTACAACTGTGGCACCAAGTGCACCAGACATTTCTGCTAATTCTAGAAGTTTATCTCAGATTCTCATGGAACAATTGCAAAAGGAGAAACAGCTGGTCACTGGTATGGATGGTGGCCCTGAGGAGTGCAAAAATAAAGATGATCAGGGATTTGAATCATGTGAAAAGGTATCAAATTCTGACAAGCCTTTGATGCAAGATAGTGACTTGAAAACATCTGATGCCTTACAGTTAGAAAATTCTCAGGAAATTGAAACTTCTAATAAAAATGATATGACTGTACATATGGTACATGCTGATGGTGAAAGACCTAATGTTCTGGAAAACCTAGACAGCTCAAAGGAAAAGACTGTTCGATCAGAAGCAGCTAAAACTGAAGATACAGTTCTCTGCAGCAGTGATACAGATGAGGAGTGTTTAATCATTGATACAGAGTGTAAAAATAATAGTGATGGAAAGACAGCTGTTGTGGGTTCTAACTTAAGTTCTAGACCAGCTAGTCCAAATTCTTCTTCAGGACAGGCTTCTGTAGGAAAGCAGACTAATAGTGCTTGTAGTCCAGAAGAGTCATGTGTTTTAAAAAAACCTATCAAACGAGTATATAAAAAATTTGATCCAGTTGGAGAGATTTTAAAAATGCAGGATGAGCTCTTAAAGCCAATTTCCAGAAAAGTACCCGAATTGCCCTTAATGAATTTAGAAAATTCTAAACAGCCTTCTGTTTCTGAGCAATTGTCTGGTCCTTCAGACTCCTCTAGTTGGCCGAAATCTGGATGGCCTTCTGCATTTCAGAAGCCAAAAGGACGTAAGTAAATATTTACAAAGAGCTTACAGCGTTTTACTTGTTCTTTTTCCTTAGGTTTTTCTCCCTCATTCCTTTACTTTGTTACAACCTGTTTTGTAATTGTCATATAGTCATTGATAATTCATTTTTTCAGTCTATTGATCAGTATTTCAGCTTCCAAAATGTCCTCTCTAGATATGTATACAAAGGCGTATGGGTCTTGTGACTTGTGTTTATGTAACATGTACAGTGACTGCTAAGCTATAGTAAAGTGATTTGTCAAACTGATGAAGGGTAAGTGCATCCAGAATAATCATAAACATTGATTGATTTAAAAATTATTTATACTTGGTGTTGGACTGCAGTTTTATACTTTTTGGTTTTGTGAAATCTGCTCCTCAGCTCTGCCTAGATTAGGAATAGCATTTCTTTTTAAACTCTTTTTCTTTTCTCACATTGTATGCTGTCTCACGAATTTATACTTTGCCTAAAGTTCGTCGTGAAGGTTAAAAGGAGAAGAACCTTAAAGCTAGGATTTCAGCTCTTACTGCAGTTCCAGTAAAAGTAAACAGAAATGGTAATAGTGTGAAGGTCCATTAGGCAGAGAAGTAGAAAATTAAAGATGATAGAAGTTTTAAAATAGGTAATTGAATTGTTATATCCTTGATTATGCTGGGTAAAGAGCTAATATATTTTAAAAATGAGAAATACTATTTTTAAAGGTTTGCCGTATGAACTTCAGGACTATGTTGAAGATACATCGGAATACCTAGCTCCTCAGGAAGGAAATTTTGTGTATAAGTTATTTAGCCTGCAAGACCTGTTGTTACTTGTACGCTGCAGTGTCCAAAGGATAGAGACAAGACCACGTTCTAAAAAACGGAAGAAAATCAGAAGAGTAAGTTGTTATTCGTGGAGTTAGAATGTGATCACGTAAATAATCAACAGATACTTAACATGCCATTACTATGAAGTTTAAATTGCTGAGCACTCTTAGTAGTATCTTCAGGTTGAATTTTGTTTTTTTGTTTTTTTACTAAAATACTGAGATCAATTTTAATAAGGGAAAGTGTTTCTATATAGTAGCCATAAATGCTGGTAACATTCATGCTTGGAATATACAAATTGAGCAGCCCTAATCCAAAATTCAAAATGCTCCGAAGTTTGAAAGCTTTTGAGCTCTGACATGGTATCCCAAGTGGAAAATTCCACCACACGTGACCTCATATGATGAGTCACAGTCCAAAATCCAGTCAAAACTTGGTTTCATTTGTAAAATTATATAAAATATTGTATAAAATTACCCTCAGGCTCTATGTATATGGTGGGTATGAAACATAAATGAGTTTTGTGTTTAGACTTGAGTCCTGTCCCCAAGATATCTCATTATGTATATGTAAATATTCCAAAATCTGAAACACTTCTGGTCCCAGGCATTTCAGATAAGGGATACTCCACCTGTATAAACTTTATAAAAAACTGCATCATCATAGATTACATCTAGATTGGCACATATATTCCTGTTTTCTCTGGGAATTTGGATTTCCGTTATTACATGCGAACTCGAGCTCTTTTCTGTCTGTCTTTGGGGCTCTTTCTTGACTTACTTTAGAAGTCCAAGTAGAACTTTTGAAAGATGGCCTTTCACACACATTTAAGGTCTTTTCAGGATTGTTAGAAGACCAAATCTCTTCCTTTCTTTTTCTCCCTGTTGTTTCTTTTGGGTTTGATATAAATATTTTCCTCAGGAAAAAAATGTATACTGCAATTTGAGTAATTACTTCTTTTAATAATTTTTCGTATTTGAAATTCTCTTTCAGATTAGTTTGCATTTTTTTGTGTATGACTGCTGAATTCTGATAAAGAGAATCTTCTATATTATAATTGAGTATGTAATATTAAAGTGTGTTTCCTTTAATTTTTCTTGAGGATTTTTTCTGTTGTATATATTTGTCACAGTACACATTTGAAAAAACAAGTTTTGGTGTCTCTGTCTCTTGTTACCTAACTTACTGCCCAATAAGAATCATCACTGACCACTTTGAATGTCAGTGTGTTTTGAGGTAGGGATCAGGTGAATCCAGACTAGTGATGTTCTAGTATTGATCCTTGTGGAGTACTTCCTGACTACTGTATCATATTAAAGAATAACTGGGCCAGGCGGGGTACCTCACGCCTGTAATCCCAGCACTTTGGGAGGCTGAGGTGGGTGGATCACGAGATCAGGAGATCGAGACCATCCTGGCTAACATAGTGAAACCCCATCTCTACTAAAAATACAAAAAATTAGCCAGGTGTGGTGGCGGGCACCTGTAGTCCCAGCTACTCGAGAGGCTGAGGCAGGAGAATGGTGTGAACCCGGTAGGCGGAGCTTGCAGTGAGCCGAGATCGCACCACTGCACTCCAGCCTGGGCAACAGAGTGAGACTCCGTCTCAAACAAAAAAAGAGAAAAAAGAAAATGTTGTAAGTAGTACTATTTAAACTAGTTAGGTAAAATTACATCCCCCATCAGTGTTTCCTACCTAAAAACCAACTTACTTAAATAGAGCTTTGAAATACTTAGAAGTCTCTTCAACCTCTGCTGTCCAAGAACTTCATCTCTTCTTTGTTTTTCCTTGGTTCTTCAATTATTTTAGTTGTCATTTTAGTTTCCAGTATCATTTATGTTTCCTTACCAAAACTCTGCTTAATAAGAGTTGCACTTTAAAGGAGAACTTAAAACATCAGCCAGTCTAAAGTGATGGGATAAAATAAAGAGTCTAGGCCAGGCACAGTGGCTCACGCCTCTAATCCCAACTCTTTTGGAGGCCAAGGCAGGTAGATCACCTGAGGTCAGGAGTTCAAGACCAGCCTGGTCCACGTGGCGAAACCCCATCTCTACTTAAAAAAATACAAAACTTAGCCGGGCATGGTGGTGCACCTGTAAACCCAGCTGCTCGGGAGGCTGAGGCAGGAGAATCCCTTGAACCCGGGAGGTGGAGGTTGCAGTGAGCTGAGGTTGTGCCATTGCACTCCAGCCTAGACAACAAGAGTGAAACTCCATGTCAAAACAAAAGAATAATAAAGAAGCTAATTTGAACCACAAGATAAAACAGAATTTTCTGAGTTCGTTACATGATTATGAAATCCACACCCAGGAACTTTGGATGATTTCATAATATCTATTACTGTCTGTCTCAGTTAACCAAGTATCCTAAGTGCTTTATGTGAACAATTGGAACAGAACCAAGAAAAACATTTACTTGGGGAGCCACTTATCAAGGGAAAAAAATAGTAAATTTTATTTTTATAGTATGAAAATTTTATTATCCTTAAATTTTTTTTTTTTTTTTTTTGAGACGGAGTCTCGCTCTGTCGCCCAGGCTGGAGTGCAGTGGCCGGATCTCAGCTCACTGCAAGCTCCGCCTCCCGGGTTCACGCCATTCTCCAGCCTCAGCCTCCCGAGTAGCTGGGACTACAGGCACCCACCACCTTGCCTGGCTAGTTTTTTTTGCATTTTTTTAGTAGAGACGGGGTTTCACCGTGTTAGCCAGGATGGTCTCGATCTCCTGACCTCGTGATCCACCCGTCTCGGCCTCCCAAAGTGCTGGGATTACAGGCTTGAGCCACCACGCCCGGCTGATTATCCTTACATTTTTACTTCAATTTTGGGATACTAAGCAAAGATGAAATGTTCAGGCCTTTTTTTCCCCTGGCTTCCTGGAGATGGCAGTAGAATACATACAGAAATTAAAACTGGTTTTAGGACTTGGTTTTATAGATAGAGTAGTTTATCAAAGAAAATCTCCCAAAGTATTTGCTTTTCAGAAATAATACATATTTTTAAATTTTAAAAAATATATGGAATTAACTCTGTTACTCATTTCTGATCCAGAAATGTGATCCTTTTTCTCAGTCAACTTTTTTCTTAACTCTGCAGTAAACTAGCTATGTGTCCTTAAGGAAATTTCATTCATTCTTTTTTTAAAAGAGACAAGAGTCTTGCTCTGTTGCCCAGGCAGGAGTGCAGTAGCATGATCATAGCTTACTGCTTCCTTGAACTTCTGGGCTCAACTGATTCTCCCACCTCAGCCTCCTGAGTAACTAGGACTGTAGGCTTGTGCCACATGCCCAGCTAATTTTTTTTTTTAATTTGTTATAGAGTCAGGGTCTTGCTAGTTTTTCCAGGCTAATCCTGAACTCCTGGCCTTAAGTAATCT
This sequence comes from Mandrillus leucophaeus, assembly GCF_000951045.1. Taxonomy (NCBI): domain Eukaryota; kingdom Metazoa; phylum Chordata; class Mammalia; order Primates; family Cercopithecidae; genus Mandrillus; species Mandrillus leucophaeus. The sequence goes on from NW_012106731.1 coordinate 1,388,084, forward strand.
TCCCACCTCAGCCTCCCAAAATGCTGGGATTACAGACTTGAGCCATTACACCTAGCCTGAGCAAATTTCTTTATCTCGACCTTGTATTTGCTCTAAAGTTATGAGAGACTAAATCATATACAGATAACCATTTGCTAGATTATATAGTAAAATGCTTTTAATGATAAAATTATCCTAATCCCATTTAATTTTGTTTTTAATTGAGAAGACACACTGGAGGCCTTACCTCCTGAAAATATGGTCCCTGAAACAATAGCTTGTTATTAATGCAAAACCTTGGACTCTACCCCAGATTCTACATTTTAACAAGATCACCAGATTTCTCACATGCACGTAGTTCAGGGGCAATCACATGAAACCGCACTTACTGTTGATAACAAAAATATTAGTGGATTTGAATCATTCTTACCACCAACATTGTGCCAAGCCCACTCTTTCAAGACTTAAGAAATATTTATGAAATATTTTCAAATCTGCAAATGGTAACATCTTAGTATAATTTCAAAAGTACTAATTAGCCTTATCAGTGCAAGTTAAGTACCTTAAATCATGTGTTTCTCTTTCTGCAACTGGAAATAGACTCCTGTTAAGAGCAGAGTTTTCTTTGAAGATATAGCATAAGCACAGTGAACAACATGTATTTCTTTGCTTATGCTCCCTTAGACCAGTAATAGGTACAGTCATTTTACTTATGTAGTGTCCTGACCAGTGAATTTGGATGGATAATTTGTCAGATACTTCATGTCTGAAATAAAGCCGTTAAATTGAAGATAATGACAAACAGGTTTTAATGTAGGCATTATTGCTCTTTCATTTGTAGGATGAAACAAGCTGCTCAGAGTATTTGAGCCTGAGACAGTATGACTCATGCTTTAAAGGAGCAAAAAAATTCTACCTTTTTTATCCTCTTGAGAATGACTAGTAAAAAAGTCAGTCCTTCCCAGCATCTAGCTTTGAGCCTTTGGGCAACTATGTATGATAGGCTCTGTTGCAAGGATTCTGCTGTCATTCACATTTCCTGACAAATCAAACCTTGCCTATGTGGGGAGGTATGTCAATTTTGGTCAGAAATGGGAATGGTGAGGAGAGATCTCTTTTATCCATCCAACTTTTGGCACCAAACATTCTTCTATCCATCAGGCTTGAATGTATCCATCTTACAGTGTGAATCCTGCTGTAACTGAAAGGATGAAATAAGATTACCTGAAAGCATTCTGAAAGTGGCAAAGTTGGATAGGCAAATGTATTTATTATTAATAGTAAATTAGTAGAGCTTTGAAAAAGTATAATCTTGCATTGCAGCAATTTCCAGTTTATGTACTACCAAAAGTAGAGTATCAAGCTTGTTATGGAGTCGAAGCTCTGACTGAAAGTGAACTTTGTCGCTTATGGACTGAAAGTTTATTGCATTCCAACAGCTCATTTTATGTTGGTAAGTTATACAAAAGTCTTTGTTCTCCTTTTTAATTTCCTTGTAATTACATACTTGTAAATTCAATTATGAATACTTCTATTCTGCACTTTTTTACTTTAGTTTTTATGTATGTATGTATTTATTTTTAGACAGGGTCTCACTCTGTTACCCAGGCTGGAGTGTAGTCATGTGATCATAGCTCACTGTAACCTCAAACTCCTGGCCTCAAGTGATCCTCCTGCTGCAGCCTTCCAAGTAGCTGGGGCTGCAGGCATGTGCTACCATGCCCAGCTCATTTTTTTGTTTTTTATTGAGTTGGGGTCTTATTATGTTGCCCAGACTAGTCTTGAACTTCTGGCCTCAAGCAATCCTCCTACCTTAGCCTCCAAGAGCTGTGATATTATAGGGATGACCTACCATGCTGACCTATTTTAGAAACACTTATTTAATAGTATAATCAAAAATATACATTTGTTTTCTAAAACAAGCTTCTTTTAAGGGTACTGTTTAATTGGTTAACTATTGATCTATACATTTATTTTGAAATTTTCTTATAACGACACTGCTTTTAAAACCTCAAATATTTTGATGAAATAACTTTTTCCTTTGTTTTTGTTTTGTTTTTCTGGGGCATGGGGATTAGGCTGGAATTCAATTTGCATTGGCTCAGTTCATATACAGTTAACATCCTCACATAATAGATTACTTACTAGTCATTATTGGTAGTATTTCCTCCCACTGGAATGTCCAGTATCGAACATCTCAATGCATCCCATAAATCTCAATCCCTCCTAATCATCTCAGACTACTCCTCTGTGTAGTCTTTTGCTTCTTTGATCTCTCAGTGCGGTCTTTTACTTCTCTGTGAATTGTTACTTTGTACTTTATTGTTCTCTCTTAACACCTATCCCTTCTTCCTGTTAGACAGTAAACAGCTTAAGGTCAGAGTCTGATAAAATTCTGTATTGAGTCTAATAAAATTTTGTATTATAGTGCTTAGCTTGATTGCTTGTATGTAATAAATGCTATGAGGGTGTGTTTCTTAAGGAAACGTTATTCACTTAAAATGTTTTTCCTGTTTTGGTTAATCAGTATTTTGTTTTCATGTTTTATGAGAGTATTAAGTAGATAATTGATTCTTTCTGCTTAACTCAAAAAAGGAAGTAGCTAAATGCACTAATTGGTGATATGCTGCCTCCCTCCTCTTCCTTCATAAATATACTCGAAGTTTTTGTAGTAATTTTCAGTCTATAACCAGAATTTCAGTGTTCCTCCAAAGACCTCACAATCTCAATGTTAGCTACTTGAATGCAATTTGCCAGCCACATCATTTTAGGAAAGGACCAAATAAAAACTTATGAGTGAAATTTTGTTTAAAGTACTGACAGAGAACAGAGATTCATGACCAAAAAAAAAAAAATTTAAGGTTTCATTTTTAAATGCACAGTTTAACGTCAACTGTGTGGATTACTTCATCTTAATTATTTTTTAAAATCCTAAGTAATCCTAACTGCTGATTATTCTCTGTGAATCCTATCCTCTTGTAAGCCTTTCATTTCAATGTACTGGGATAGTATTTTTGGCTTCTGTGCCAAGTGTTTGGTGAAAAGCATATATTGTATGGTTGTGGGATTTTGGTTTGTTTGGGGTTTTTTGGTGGGGTGTAGGTATGCGGGGGCGATATGTTTTAAAATACTATTTTAAAAACATCTGAGTTTTTGAGTTTTTTTAAATGTTGTTATAATACCCTTTTAATTTAAGGAAGATGTTCAAGAAAATCACTTGAAGTGCTTGTAAAAGTGGAGATTGCTGGCCCCACCCTGGAGTGTCTGATTTACTAGGTCTGTACTGGGACCTGAGACTTTCTGAGGTGGTACTGATGCTGCTAGTTTAGGGACCACACTTTGAGAATCAATTCTATAGCTTATAGTCTCTTTTTCCAGTAGAATAAACACCCTTGTGATTTGTTTGTTCGCTTTGCTTTGCTATAAACATGTTCCCCACTTTCCCTAGTTGCAGTACTCTTTTTATCTTTTCCCTGTAAAAACTTCAG
>NW_012106731.1:1391600-1398606 GCF_000951045.1 Mandrillus leucophaeus
TTATTTTTAGACAGGGTCTCACTCTGTTACCCAGGCTGGAGTGTAGTCATGTGATCATAGCTCACTGTAACCTCAAACTCCTGGCCTCAAGTGATCCTCCTGCTGCAGCCTTCCAAGTAGCTGGGGCTGCAGGCATGTGCTACCATGCCCAGCTCATTTTTTTGTTTTTTATTGAGATGGGGTCTTATTATGTTGCCCAGACTAGTCTTGAACTTCTGGCCTCAAGCAATCCTCCTACCTTAGCCTCCAAGAGCTGTGATATTACAGGGATGACCTACCATGCTGACCTATTTTAGAAACACTTATTTAATAGTATAATCAAAAATATACATTTGTTTTCTAAAACAAGCTTCTTTTAAGGGTACTGTTTAATTGGTTAACTATTGATCTATACATTTATTTTGAAATTTTCTTATAACGACACTGCTTTTAAAACCTCAAATATTTTGATGAAATAACTTTTTCCTTTGTTTTTGTTTTGTTTTTCTGGGGCATGGGGATTAGGCTGGAATTCAATTTGCATTGGCTCAGTTCATATACAGTTAACATCCTCACATAATAGATTACTTACTAGTCATTATTGGTAGTATTTCCTCCCACTGGAATGTCCAGTATCGAACATCTCAATGCATCCCATAAATCTCAATCCCTCCTAATCATCTCAGACTACTCCTCTGTGTAGTCTTTTGCTTCTTTGATCTCTCAGTGCGGTCTTTTACTTCTCTGTGAATTGTTACTTTGTACTTTATTGTTCTCTCTTAACACCTATCCCTTCTTCCTGTTAGACAGTAAACAGCTTAAGGTCAGAGTCTGATAAAATTCTGTATTGAGTCTAATAAAATTTTGTATTATAGTGCTTAGCTTGATTGCTTGTATGTAATAAATGCTATGAGGGTGTGTTTCTTAAGGAAACGTTATTCACTTAAAATGTTTTTCCTGTTTTGGTTAATCAGTATTTTGTTTTCATGTTTTATGAGAGTATTAAGTAGATAATTGATTCTTTCTGCTTAACTCAAAAAAGGAAGTAGCTAAATGCACTAATTGGTGATATGCTGCCTCCCTCCTCTTCCTTCATAAATATACTCGAAGTTTTTGTAGTAATTTTCAGTCTATAACCAGAATTTCAGTGTTCCTCCAAAGACCTCACAATCTCAATGTTAGCTACTTGAATGCAATTTGCCAGCCACATCATTTTAGGAAAGGACCAAATAAAAACTTATGAGTGAAATTTTGTTTAAAGTACTGACAGAGAACAGAGATTCATGACCAAAAAAAAAAAAATTTAAGGTTTCATTTTTAAATGCACAGTTTAACGTCAACTGTGTGGATTACTTCATCTTAATTATTTTTTAAAATCCTAAGTAATCCTAACTGCTGATTATTCTCTGTGAATCCTATCCTCTTGTAAGCCTTTCATTTCAATGTACTGGGATAGTATTTTTGGCTTCTGTGCCAAGTGTTTGGTGAAAAGCATATATTGTATGGTTGTGGGATTTTGGTTTGTTTGGGGTTTTTTGGTGGGGTGTAGGTATGCGGGGGCGATATGTTTTAAAATACTATTTTAAAAACATCTGAGTTTTTGAGTTTTTTTAAATGTTGTTATAATACCCTTTTAATTTAAGGAAGATGTTCAAGAAAATCACTTGAAGTGCTTGTAAAAGTGGAGATTGCTGGCCCCACCCTGGAGTGTCTGATTTACTAGGTCTGTACTGGGACCTGAGACTTTCTGAGGTGGTACTGATGCTGCTAGTTTAGGGACCACACTTTGAGAATCAATTCTATAGCTTATAGTCTCTTTTTCCAGTAGAATAAACACCCTTGTGATTTGTTTGTTCGCTTTGCTTTGCTATAAACATGTTCCCCACTTTCCCTAGTTGCAGTACTCTTTTTATCTTTTCCCTGTAAAAACTTCAGAATTTACTCCTTTAAGACAATTTCCCACATAGTCTCATCGCAACTTCTGCATCCACCCTCCAACCCTATAATATTTATCAATTCTATATAGTTGACATACAGGCAGTCCTCACTTGGCTCACAGTTTCAATAAGCACAAGTTTTAGTTATGACTGTGTGTTAACAGTAATTGTATAAAGTATAAGCTTCACTGCTGGCTCTTCAGTCCACAGATCACTACATAAATAACAGGCACATCATGATCAGTGACCAGTCATGTCACTTCTTTCAAAGTCTGTTTATAATTGGTTATTGTGTACCCATTGAGCTCATGCACAGAAAGCAGAGTGTGCAGTTGTGTTGACTCTTTGTCTCCCAGTGATACACCCATGTGATATTTTACCAAAGTAGGTAATCAAAAGAATCGGCCAACAAATATTAAAGCAAAGCAAAGAAACAAAAGGGGATACTGCCAGAAGTGAAATTTGAATGGAACATAAATGGAATTACAGAGGAAATAGCAGAGACTGGGAATGTTGGCACTGCTATTGTTCCAGTGACTCTAGATTTGCTGCTGCCAGACAGACTTAGTGAAAGCGTTGTGACATAAAGGATGAACAAGTGACACTGGCATAAGATTTTACACTAAACAAACTCCTGAAGATAATTTCATGATATTGAGAGCACAAAGGATACAGTGTCGGAAGCTGATCCTTAGGAATATAACGGTTCACCATGGCATTGAAAAGATGCATCCAGCCAGGTGAGGTGGCTCACGCTTGTAATCCCAGCACTTTGGGAGGCCGAGGCGGGTGGATCATTTGAGGTCAGAGTTAAAGACTGGCCTGGCCAACATGGTGAAACCCTGTCTCTACTAAAAATATAAAAAATTAGCTGGGCAGTAGTCACTTGTGCCTGTAATCCCAGCTACTCAGGAAACTGAGACAGGAGAATCACATGAGCCTGGGAGGTGGAGGTTGCAGTGAGCCAAGATCACACCACTGCACTCCAGCCTGGCCAACAGAGTGAGACCCTGTCTCAAAAAAGAAAAAGAAAAGATGCATTCTGCCTAATAACAAGTTGTGCAAGAAGGTAACAAGCACTGTTCAAACTGCTCTTCACTAACGTTTCATAAAGAAATAAAACACTTTAGTGTTTTGAATTAAAGTGTACTAAAATATTTTACTGTTCTGTTCATTTTCCTGTATATTTATGATTGATAGTTTATAGTGTTTTGACAAAAATTTCAAAGGTAACCAAACAGTTGTAATTTTCCCCATTGATTGTTAAAATTGTAGGGTTTCAGCCTGTATGGTCATTTTTATGGTCCCCACACTGCATGCAAAGCAAGGAGTCACTATACACATATGAATGCATGTATGCTTGTATATGTTTATGTGCATATATGTATGAATGAATGCTTGTATATAAAGTCTTTATTTTTATTATACATAGATTTTATTTGTCCTCTCTAAATCAGTGCTTTCCAACCTTGATGCAGATAAATATTTGTACAGCACACTGTGATATATAAGAGAGATTGCTTGTAGCTGAAGGGCAATAGCCAGGGAGCTTTTGCCATCCCCAGCATTGCTTAGCTGCCTGAAGGGCTGAGGTGATGAGTATCTTAAGCACATATATATCTTATTTGAGGCCAACAGATTAGAAAGCTCCAATGTTGAGAGAGTTGTGAACTCCTTGAGGAGGTAGATCCTCAGAGCACTTAGTATGGTATTGTCTGTATAGTTATTTTTGACAGACCATAATTGACACATACTATAATACTTTTTTAAATGAATTTCTTTCAAAAGGTAAGAACTATTAGTCTTCTCAAAGACATAATTAGTAAACATCTAAAAGTTATGCTTAATATTTCCTTTCTGTGGTTATTAAATCATTACAATGTGTCTTTGTTATTAGAAATGCCACTGTGTAATGAGTGTAATGAGTGTATGAGCATAAAGCACATGAAAGGGGGCTTGGTAAGAAAATGAAACATTAAATTATGTGCATTTTTAATTGTCACAGTGATTGACATCAGCTTTCCAGGTAATTTGTTTTGAGACCTAAATATTAGGAGTTAAAAAGATAAAAACAATTTGTTTTCAACATTGATACGTGTTAAATTCTCATCATGCCAGTTGATGTTTTTAACTATGGTACAATACCTACGATTTTTGTGTTGACTTGATCATATAACATTTAACCCGGAACTATCTTTTATGTCACTCTTCCTTGGTATATTTCAGGACCTTAGTATCAGCTCTCAACCTGTTTTGTTTTAGAACATATGCATTACTTTTCAAAACAAAAGCATCATATTGAGAATTTGCTGTTTTGTTTTTTTGGAATTCTAGATTCACATTGTGTTTGTAAAAAAAAGTAAGAGTCGGGGCCGGGTGCTGTTGCCCACACCTGTAATCTTAGCACTTTGGGAGTCCAAGGCAGGTAGATTGCTTGAGGCCAGGAGTTCGAGACCAGCCTGGCCAACATGATGGAACCCCATCTCTACCAAAAATACAAAAAAAAAAAAAAAAGATAGCTGGGAGTGGTGGCGCACAACTATAGTCCTAGCTACTCAGGAGGCTAAGGCACAAGAATAGCTTGAACCTCAGAGGCAGACATTACAGTGAGCCAGGATCTCACTATTGCACTCCAGCCCAGGAGACAGAGCAAGACTCTGTCTAAAATAAATAAATAAATGAATAAGACTTTGGCCAGGCTCAGTGACTCACGCCTGTAATCCCAGCACTTTGGGAGGCTGAAGCAGGTGGATCACCTGACGTCAGGAGTTCAAGACCAGCCTCACCAATGTGATGAAACCCAGCATCTACTAAAGATACAAAAAGTTAGCCAGGCCTGGTGGTGGGCACCTGTGATCCCGTCTACATGGCAGGCTGAGGCAGGAGAATCGCTTGAACCCAGGAGGCGGAGGTTGCAGTGAGCGAAGATCATGCCTCTGCACTCCAGCCTGGGCAACAAGAGCGAAACTTTGTCTCAAAAAGTAAGACTTGGAACTGACTGCTTTGATTTTTTTTTTTTTTTTAACTGTAGGAAATCTTACAGTGTGCTTTAATAAATTTTTTTTTTTTTTTGAGACAGAGTCTTACTCTGTCGCCCAGGCTGGAGTGCAGTGGCACTGTATCGGCTCACTGCAACCTCCATCTCCTGGGTTCAAACAATTGTCCTGTGTCAGCCTCCCAAGTAGCTGGGATTACAGGCGCCCACCATCATGCCTGGCTAATTTTTTAATATTTTTAGTAGAGGTGAGGTTTCACTATGTTGGCCAGGCTGGTCTCGAACTCCTGACCTCAGGTGATCTGCCTGCCTCAGCCTCCCAAAGTGCTGGGATTACAGGTATGAGCCACTGTCTCAGCCTAATTAAAAAATATGAAGCCAGATTTTCATAATCTAATTTTTATCTTCAGAACCAAGTGTGTCTTAGAAAGCCCCTGTACATTTGATTTTATCTGCTTGTTTTCATAATATGTACTTATTTCTCCTCACAAATGCCATACAAATGTAACTTTAATAGGAATTAGAAACACCAGTATTTTAATAGTTGTTGTTCATAAATTGTAGGCTTTGAAATGATTTTTTATGTTTGTACATGTGTAAACTTTTATATATTCAGCAAATATTTTAGAATGAATATAAATGTTTTATAATCTGAATGATGTCATTTTAAAATATAGCTGTACTTAAGACTTAATAAAATGTGTATTTCTACTAAATATAAAATTTATTTACAGTTATTAAAATTTGTAAAAGCATCTTTAAGGAGACAGGATAACTTGGTTTTTTGTTTTCTAAATACTGCAATTGCTTGTTCTTTTTAAGTTTGATATTTTATTTTAGGGCATATTGATGCATTTACTTCAAAACTTTTTCTGCTGGAAGAAATTACTTCAGAAGAATTAAAAGAAAAGCTTTCAGCACTCAAGTAAGAAAGTTTACTTTGTGGTGAGAATTGAAAAACTTATTAATGTGATCATTAATTTTTCTTTAAATATTGTTTAAGCTTAAAGTATTTTCAAGACTTTTAATCCTTTTATGTATAGAGGTCTCATTGGACCCAGTTTTGTTTTGTCTTGTTTTTGTTCTTTGTGTTTTTGAGACAGAGTCTCTTTCTGTCACCCAGACTGGAGTGCAGTGGTGTGATCTCGGCTCACTGCAGCCTCAGCCTCCCTGGTTCAAGAGATCCTCCCACCTCAGCCTCCCAAGTAGGGACTACAGGCATGCACCAGCATGCCCAGCTCATTTTTGTATTTTTCGTAGAGACAGGGTTTCACCATGTTGCCTGGGCTTGCTTTCAAACTCCTGAACTCAAGCAATCTGCCTGCCTCAGGCTCCCAAAGTGCTGGGATTACAGGCATGAATCACCATGCCTGAGCAGCAGTATGTTTTGTTTTGTTTTTGTTTGTTTATTGATAGATGACGGTTATATATATTTTGGGGTACATGTGATTTTTTTTTTTTTTTTAGATGGAGTTCACTCTTTTTGCCCAGGCTGGAATGCAATGGTGCAATCTTGGCTCACTGCAACCTCCACCTCCCAGGTTCAAGCAATTCTACTGCCTCAGCCTCCCGAGTAGCTGGGATTATAGGCATGCACCACCATGCCCAGCTAATTTTGTATTTTTAATAGAGATAGGGGTTCTCCATGTTGGTCAGGCTGGTCTCGAACTCCCGATCTTAGGTGATCTGCCCACCTCGGCCTCCCAAAGTGCTGAGATTACAGGTGTGAGCCACCATACCCAGCCTTACATGTGATATTTTAATACCTATATACAATGTGTAATGACCAAATCAAGATAACTGGAATATCCTTCACCTCAAACATTTATCTTTGTGTTAGTAACATTACAATTCTTCCCTTCTAGCTATTTTGATATATACACTACATTATTATGAATTGTAATTTCCCTACTATGGTATTGAATACTAGAAGTTACTCCTCCTGTCTAACCCCTTAACCAACTTCTCATTTCTCCCATCCATTTCCTTCTCAGCCTCTTGTAACTGCTATTCTGTATCTCCATGAGATCCACTTTTTTTAGCTTCCACATATGATTGACAGCATGCAGTATTTGTCTTTCTGTGCCTGGTTTAT
>NW_012106731.1:1402922-1404722 GCF_000951045.1 Mandrillus leucophaeus
GTAGCTGGGACTACAGGCAACCGCCACCACGCCCGGCTAATTTTTTGTATTTTTAGTAGAGACAGGGTTTCACCATGTGAGCCAGGATGGTCTCGATCTCCTGACCTCATAATCCGCCCACCTTGGCCTCCCAAAGTGCTGGGATTACAGGCTTGAGCCACCGTGCCCGGCCGCGTTTTTTTTTTTTTAAGTATATAATTTGAACATAAAATAGTGATCTCTTTACAACTGCTCTGACTCACAAAAAGCCAAATACATTATGATAATGAAAGGAAATCATGAAATGACAAAAATTGGCCGGAAACCGTGGCTCATGCCTGTAATCCCAGCACTTTGGGAGGCCGAGGCAGGTGGATGACCTGAGGTCAGGAATTCAAGACCAGCCTGGCCAACATGGTGAAACCCCATCTCTACTAAAAATACAAAAAATTAGCTGGGCGTGGTGACACATGCCTGTAGTCCCAGCTATTTGAGAGGCTGAGGCAAGAGAATCACTTGATTCTGGGAGGTGGAGGTTGCAGTGAGCAGAGATCATGTCACTGCACTCACTCCAGCCTAGTCTACACAGCAGGACTCTGTCTCAAAAAAAAAAAAAAAAAGAGGAAATGGCAAAAATTAAGTAAATATCATAATTTAATCCTAATAGAAATAAGTTTCAATATGTTTTGTTTTACATTATCTCATCTGCTGTTTTTGTTGTTGTTATTGAGGGCATTTCTCTGCCTGAGGAGCTATAATTGCTAAAAGTAAGTTTTTTGCAGTTTCATTTTACATGAATTTCTTTTGTTTCTTAGGATTTCCAATTTATTTAACATCCTCCAACACATTCTAAAGAAATTAAGTAGGTAAGTATTTTTTAGGCATTTTGCTTTGATATGTCTGATTTTCTTAGATGAAAATTCTTAGAAACTTTGAAAATGTGCTGTTAGGAATAGAGACTAAATAACCTAGAAATGCAAAAATTATTATGTCAAATGTAAAAATTTATATTGTAAAAATATAAGATAATATGATAGTATCTGGCTTTAATGAGCTTGCAATTACATTTTCCTGTAAGCCTATTATTGTGTTGTTTTTCTATTGCAGCTGTAACACATTGCCACTAACTTGGTGGCTTGAAACAAAACAAATTTATTCTCTTTTTAGTTCTGGAGGTCAGAAATCCAAAATCAGTTTCACTGGGTAAAAGTCAACAGGGCTGGTCCTTTCTGAAGACTGAGGAAAGAATCATTTCTTTACCTTTTTCAGTTTCGAGTGACCACCGGTATTCCTTGACTTGTGGCTCTTTCCTCCATCATCAGGGCATGTCACTTGGATCTCTGTGTCCACATCACATTGCCTTCTCCCCTTTTGTGGTAATATCTTCCTCTGCCTCCCTTTTATAAGGTTCCTGGTGATTACTTTGGGCCTTCTCACATAATTTGGGATAATCCCCTCATCTCAAAATCCTTAATTTAATCACACCTGTAAAACCATTAAATGTAATACAGTCACAGGTTCTGGTGATTAGCGTATGGATATCATGGTGGGGGACCATTATTCAGCCCACCATGGCTATATTATTTTCACTTTCAAGACTAAAAAAAAGATCATAGAGGCCGAGCACAGTGGCTCACACCTGTAATCCCAGCACTTTGGGAGGCTGAGGCAGGTGGATCACGAGGTCAGAAGATCGAGACTATCCTGGCCAACACGGTGAAACCCCGTCTCTACTAAAAATACAAAAAAAATTAGCTGGGTGTTGTGGTGTGCACCTGTAATCCCAGCTACTCAGGAGGCTGAGGCAGGAGAATCACTTGA
>NW_012106731.1:1407037-1408521 GCF_000951045.1 Mandrillus leucophaeus
TGTGTGTGTGTGTGTGTGTGTGTGTGTGTATGTGTGTGTGTGTCTTTAATCACATTTTCTTTATTCATTCATCCATTGATGGAGCCCAGACCCAATCTGTGATCTGTTTATATTATCTCCATCTCCAAATTAAATATAATGCCAGTAGCACCAGCCCTTCTACTTAAGACAAGGGAGGCTACAGCCAAAGTGGCCACTGTGCATGGGAAGCAAACATTTTACTCCATTACAGGAAAGGGAAGGGATAGTACAGTGAAAAACTCTGACAGTCTAACTTCTCAAAGTTTGCCCTTCTACTAAGCGTTACTATACACGAGACTGAAATGAATTTATCGTGCTCAGAACTCTAAATGTCTAAATGCAAAGGAAAATAACTTATGAATATTATCTCATTTTCATCTCACAAATTCCTAGGAAAGGCTGGTGGTAGTATTATCTCCATTTTATATATGAGGAAATATTAGAGTGGTGTTCCCTAGAGCACACGGCTAAGCTAGTTGCAGCCTTGGCAGTTAATATGTTTGATTCCTACTTAAGAGAAGAAATGGTTCTGACTTCTACTAGCTGCATAGTTCCAGCCTTCACAGGTTTAACATAGTTTTTTAAGGGTCCCAGATCCAAATTTGAACTCTCTGCCTGCTTCAGTATGTCTGCTTCTATTACAAGGACTGCTTCTCTTGAACAGTAACTCTTTTTTATATATGTGAATAGAAAAGCTTTTCCATACCCTAGTCTGTACCTGCCTTGCTTTTCCCAAAGAAAAACATTTTTTAAAAAAAGAAAGGAGGAGGTCAGGCACAGTGGCTCATGCCTGTAATCCCTGCACTTCGGGAGGCTGTGTCAGGCAGATCACTTGAGGTCAGGAGTTCGAGACCAGCCTGGACAACATGGTGAAACCCCATCTCTACTAAAAATACAAAAATTAGCCAGGCGTGGTGGTGGACACGTGCAATTCCAGCTACTTGGGTGGCTGAGGCAGGAGAATGGCTTGAACCCAGGAGGCGGAGGTTGCAGTGAGCCGAGATCGTGCCACTGCACTCCAACCTGGGCAAAAAGAATGAGACTCCGTCTCAAAAAAATAAAAATAGGGAGGGAGAGAGAGAGAGAGAAGAAAAGAAAGAAAGAAAGGACCGATGGACGGACTTCAGGTCTAGAAGAACTACTGAAGAAATTTTTAAAATAATACCTGTATTTGGCCAGGCGCGGTGGCTCAGGCCTGTAATCCCAGCACTTTGGGAGGCCGAGGTGGGTGGATCACGTTAGGAAATCAAGGCCAGCCTGGCTAACATGGTGAAACCCCATCTCCACTAAAAATACAAAAAACTAGCTGGGCCTGGTGGCAGGCGCCTATAGTCCCAGCTACTCGGGAGGCTGAGGCAGGAGAAGGGTGTGAACCCGGGAGGCAGAACTTGTAGTGAGCCAAGATCACGCCACTGCACTCCAGCCTGGGCTACAGAGCGAGACTGTCTCAAAAAAAAAAAAAA
>NW_012106731.1:1410560-1434058 GCF_000951045.1 Mandrillus leucophaeus
GAAAGAGCGAGACCCCCTCTAAAAAAAAAAAAAAAAAAAAGAAAGAAAGGTCTTAGAATATGGATTTTTCCCCGGTGATACATCAAACTATTTTGTTATATGAATGTTTGCATTCCTTCTCTTATGCCCTTACCAAAGGTTAAACTTGAAAACAACTTGAATCTGAACTTACAGTCAAAATCTCAAAGTTCTAGTTCTGAAGAATTCTGTTATCCAACCTGATGTCAGTTTACTTATTTGTAAAATGATGGTGTCAAGTGCAATAACTTCCTAGGTACTTTTCAGTTCTGATATTCTGTGATTATGTGACAGGATATTTGTTTTATATATTCTGTTCTTCATGTTACATATAAAGCTTTTGCATGAAATTTGCCAGATGTTTTTTGAAATTTTATTATCAATATTTTATTTAGTTTGTGTATTAGCTTTATATTGTGGCTATAACAAATTACCACAAAATTAATGTTATAAAACAACACAAATTTATTATTTTGCAGTTCTCAAGTCAGAGGTCTAACAGGGTTCACTGAGTCAAAATCAGGGCATTGGCAAAGCTACATTCCTTTCTGTAGGCTCTGGGAAGGATCTATTCCTTGCCTTTTGTAGCTTCTAGAGGCCACCTGCATCCCTTGGCTTGTAGCTCCCTTCCTCCATCTTCAAAGTTACAAAGCCAAGTTAAGTCACATCTCCCTCTGAGTCTCTTCTGCCTTCTTCTTCCATATTTAAGGGCTATTGTGATTAGTAAAATTTGACCATTTTAAAGTCAGTTGATTAGCAACCTTAATTCCATGTGCTACCTTAATTCCCTTTGGCCATGTAACATATTCATAGGTTCCAGGTTTGGAACATAAACATTTTTAGGAGGCCATTATTCCACCTACCATAGTTTATATTCATCCATATACATTAGACATGTACGGCACTTGTAAGATACTCCTTCTTAGAGTATCTCTCATTCTCCATGAATTAAATATTAATACATTCTTCTGTAAACGAAGGCTTTCTTCATTTTTAGTGGAGGTAGTTAAGATACATGATTTTCATTGATTAAAGCTCAATCTTTGAAATGTTATTTATTCCTATCAAATAATTATTCATTTCTTTATATGGAAATATGAAAGTTATTGGGAAAAAAATTTCCAGAGGATAAGAGCAATTGTCAACACCTATTTTCAGTTTAAAAATTGATGAAAATGTAACTTAATAGGTTTATAGGCAAATCTTTATAGCTAAAGTATGATAAATCTTTCTTTTTTAATAATATATTGTGGTAAAGAACAGATGTTCTCCTTAACATCTTTGATCCAGAGGACTGTGTAATCCCAAGAAAGCACAATGTATTTATTCATATCCCTTTAGTTCTTTATGATGTACACTGAATTATTTAAAGCTTTCTAAGGAGAAAGGAAAAATGTGGTTTTGATGTTCAACATAGCTGGTTATTGCTACAGTAGAGGATCGTGATTAAGGGTGTGGCCTGTGGAGTTCAAATGCCTGGGTTTATATCTAAGCCTACACTCAGAACTTTGGGCAAATTGCTTAGCATCTCTAATTTGTTTATTTATCACCCTAAATTAATATGCCTTGAAGGTTTATTGTGGAAGATCTAATGAGAAAATAGATGTGAAGCTATAATACAGTAGTTAGCTCATAATAAACATTTAATACCTGCTAGCTGCTGTTGTCTCTGTTATCCTCATAGCACCTCGTGTTGTATCGTGATTGTTCCATTGACTGTTTCTTCCACTTTATTTTAAACTACTCAATGTAGCAAACATGTCACCTTCACTTTTGTATCTAGTCATCTGTCTATTAGTAGGTACAAAATAGTTGCAGTGTTAAATGAATGAAAATGCTGTAGGAATGCTTTTCAGTATAGATACCTATAAATGTCTAATCTATGGATTAGAGAATTAGGCACACTCTTTGTTTCCCATTAAATGAAAACTTACAAATTGCTATAAAAGCAAAAAGAAAATGATCAACTATTCTGAACTTTGGAGTAAGAATTAAAATTAGTTGCTTAAAAAGCATAAAAATAGTTTTAAAGATTTCTTAAATCTTATTTTATCATAAGTTTTAGAGGTGGTGTGATCTCATAATTTTCAGTTTTACTAATAGATTATGATTAAGAAAGTGCTGTTGAAATTGACACAGTGAGCCAGTGGGTTGAGTTTCATTGTGTGGATTTAGCTTGCAGGAGGGTTCCTACTTGTTATCTCATGCAGCAGAAGATTCTTCACTCCTGATCTATAAGGCCTCTGATGGAAAAGTTACTAGGACAGCATACAATTTGTATAAAACACATTGCGGCCTTCCTGGTGTACCTTCCAGTCTCTCAGTTCCCTGGGTCCCATTAGATCCCAGCCTGTTATTACCATATCATATCCATCACGGAAGAATACCTTGTACTTTTCCACCTAAATCACTGGATACCACAACACAACAAAAGGTAAGATCTTTTTTGAAGTTAAAGGTTCATTAGGTTGTTTATTATTCGTCTATTTCACAGACTTTACCATATTTCAACCTGATGTTCTCATTGTCATATTAATCACAGCACCATTCTAAAAACTATATCCATAGGAAGAATAAAGTTGTATGCCGTAGTGAGTCCAGTCTACATAGTAGTGGAACTTTCTATTTTTGCAAGATTTATAAGTCAACTAAAGAAAACTCTCAGCCGGGCGCAGTGGCTCAAGCCTGTAATCCCAGCACTTTGGGAGGCCGAGACGGGCGGATCACGAGGTCAGGAGATCGAGACCATCCTGTCTAACACGGTGAAACCCCGTCTCTACTAAAAAAATACAAAAAACTAGCTGGGCAAGGTGGCGGGCGCCTATAGTCCCAGCTACTCGGGAGGCTGAGGCAGGAGAACGGCGTGAACCCGGGAGGCGGAGCTTGCAGTGAACTGAGATCCAGCCACTGCACTCCAGCTTGGGGGACAGAGTGAGACTCCGTCTCAAAAAAAAAATAAAAAAGAAAACTCTTAGCTTACACAGTGGGTGTGTGGGTAAGGCATCCAAGTAGTTAAATCCTTATATTCCTATGAAAAGCAAAATTGTGGGGGGTTTTTTAAATTTTTATTTATATATACTGAGTTTCATTTCATTAAGTATTTTAGGCAATTTGCAGAAGAGTACATGTAATAAATTATGATGTAATTAAACTTTTTATTTTATTTATTTTTTTTTTGAGGCGGAGTCTCACTTCCAGGCTGGAGTGCAGTGGCTCGATCTCAGCTCACTGCAAGCTCTGCCTCCCAGGTTCATGCCCTTCTCCTGCCTCAGCCTCCCAAGTAGCTGGGACTACAGGCGCCCGCCACCATGCCTAGCTAATTTTCTTATTTTTAGTAGAGACGGGGTTTCACCGTGTTAGCCAGAATAGTCTCGATCTCCTGACCTTGTGATCCGCCTGCCTCAGCCACCCAAAGTGCTGGGATTACAGGTGTGAGCCACCACGCCTGGCCAACATTGTTAATTAGGATGAGGAAAAAGAAGTATTAGTAGTTTGTGAACAGAGTGTCTAATTAAAAATACAACTAAAGTATTAAGGACTAAATTGTGTTTTGATAAGTATTATGTAACTCTGTATTTACTGAATTACAATTAATATTACTCTCTTTATAGAATCCTTGCCAGAAGTAACAGTTGAATGACATTATCTGAAACTTATAAACCCATAGCTAGAGATATTCTCTGCTATGTCACTCATTCTGTATATTGTGTAGGAAATTCCAATTCAAGTTTAGTTGTTAGAAAAGTTTTGCACTCAGCTGGGTGTGGTGGCTCACGCCTATAATCCCAACACTTTGGGAGGCCAAGGTGGGTAGATCACTTGAGGTCAGCAGTTTGAGACCAGGCTGGCCAACATGGTGAAACCCCATCTCTACCAAAAATTAGCCGGGCGTCATGGTGCATACCTGTAATCAATTCCAGCTACTGGAGAGGCTAAGGCAGGAGAATTGCTTGAACCCAGGAGGCAGAGGTTGCAGTGAGCCAAGATCACTATACTGCACTCCAGCCTGGACAACACAGTGAGACTCTGTCTCAAAAAAGAAAAAAAAAGAAAAGGAAAGAAAAAAGTTTTGCTCTCTACAAATGATTCTGAATGTGTTCAGGAGACAAAATCCAGTATATTTTCCTTACTTACTGCCAAAAGTGTTTGAGTCAGAATTATTGTCTGAATGTTATCTTCTCATTAGGGTTGCCCCACAGCGTCTATCACTTGTGTATTCTTCCTTTTCACTGTCTATATTTTACTGAATTAATCGGTAAATGTCCTCAAATCCTTATGAGAAACAGCTGGAATGCAAATATTGAGGATTTTTAAATAATTTAAAGTAAACAGGGTTGTTTGTTTATGTCTTTCAGTTCTCCACCCTAAGTTACTGTTTGGGAGTATCCTTTTAGAAATGGGAACTCCTTGTACATTCCTACTTAGCTTTGGCCAAGAAAGTACAAATGTTAAGTTGGGACAAGTGAAAGAATGGAGAAAGTTACTTGTTAGCATTTTAAGCTATTTTATCTTCAGTTTTGGTTGTCTGTTTCCAGTTTACTAGAAGTAGTCACTTTTATAACCTAAGGAAACATTTTCTTAAGTAACTTAAAAATAATTGAAGAACTGTTTTTGAAGGATCTGTGTTTTTCTAGGAGAGTGATTTCCTTTTAATTTAGAAACACTGATTATAGTCTCTCACCTATAACCTGTAATTCTGTGTGGGGGTGGCTTATTCCTTTTTAGTGAAAATGAACAGTTTAATACTTTGGAATTGAACAACTTTAAGTGAAAGGAAAAATGTATTATGTGTGTGCAAGGTATTTCTAAAAAAAAATGAGTAATATACTGTCCTTATTGATATAGACTGACACTAAAATAGTGTTGAATGCTTTATACTTTGGAAATACTTTAATGATTTGATTCTTTTTTAAATGTGGTCTAAAATGTGCTTTAGTACAGTAAGAACACAATTTATAGTCGTGTATCAGTTAACGACAGGGATAAATTCTGAGAAATGCAGCACTAGGCAATTTTGTCTTTGTGTAAATATCATAAGCTTACTTACACAAACCTAGAGGGTGTAGTCTACTACACACCTAGGCCATATAGTATAGCCTATTGTTCTTAGGTAGTCTACAGACCTGTACACCATGTTGCTGTACTGAATACTGTATGCAGTTGTAATACACTGGTATTTGCATGTCTAAACATAGACAAGGTAATACATTGCACTGTTATATTCTAACAGCTGCGACATCACTAGATGATAGAAATTTTTCAGCTCCATTATAATCTTTTGGGACCACTGTTATACATGCAGTTCATTTTGACCAAAATGTGACTATATTTGGAAAAGGAGAAATTCCATATGTTCACAATTTGGCTGCATAATAACAATCCAATTACATGTGTATCACGGAGTGTGCTTTATGCATTCAGTCCAAGAACAAATACTTAACGAGATTATCCAGGCCCAGGTTGTTGCAGAGCCCAGCATTAGGTACAGTGGACAATTAGATAACTAATACTTGGTTTGATATATTTTTGAAAGCCAGTGGAAAGTTTTTGGTGATCTACTCACCTCCCCACAATCCAGCCCTATATTTGAGAGGAATTACCCCATCTTCCTCCCTACCTCCTAGCCAGGCCATTGGAATGGGCCTTCTAGTCCCAACCAATCTAAGCACAAATATGGATTCTGGTTTTGGCAGCAATGGTGAGATCACAGCTTTCAGGAAACCAGGGAAGTAAGACCTATATGAAATAGAAATCATCTGCCCATTTTCATGGTGTAAAAATGTATTCAAACATTTTTTCCTCTACTGTGATCGCATAGTCACTAGTCCACTTGAACTCAGATCTCATCCTTGGATAGTACCTTTGGTACTAACCCTGAGAGATGCCAGTAGAGCCTGCTTCTGCCTCCTACTGCATCAAGCAGACATTCTATTTAAGGGTCCCATTTGCTGCCTGGGCTACTTTTGACTTCTGCTTCCAGTCTTCTTGCAACAGCTTCACACTTAGTCTTTTTCTCTTTCTACAGCTTCTGTAATAAACATTCATTTTACACATTCAAACACACATAGTCTTGCAGTGGAAGTTTTTAAAATGCTTGTTTTTCTCAAAGATTTTAACACATAGAATTAGCGTGGTCAGTATACCTTTATAGGAAATACCAGCTGAGTGAGGAGTGGTATAGATTATCCAAAAGTCACCGCACTTTTCTAATCAGTATATTACAAAAGTTCATCAGATTCACACAGACAAATCTTTACTCAGTTTGTCCTTTATGGTCACGTAAATGTAAACCAAAAAAAATGCTTTTTAAAGGAACAGTAGATATTAAATAAGGGAAGCCAGAGTCTGAGCCATTCTTAGTGAGCCTGTAACCCCTTGGAGCAAATGCCAGTAGTATTTCTGTTGGGCTAGCATTATAAAGAGAGAGTACTTGGAGTTACACTATCACCCATCAGTCCCAGGCCTGAAATTCACTGGACAGGATATGAAGAAATAGAAGAGAACAAGGTGACTAGGGAAAATAAAGACAGATATGGGCAGGCTCTGTGGAAATACTTTCAGGCTGTACAGCTTTGGTCCTTCTATGTGAGATTGGCTTCTCCATTACTCTTTTTATAGATCACATCTTTAACATGACTACATAGCAAGGGATTGTGTCTTAAGAATAGACCACCTTGGCTGGGCGCGGTGGCTCATGCCCATAATCCCAGCACTTTGGGAGGCCGAGGCAGGCGGATCACTTGAGGTCAGGAATTCCAGACCAGCCTAAACATGGTGAAACCCCATCTCTACTAAGAATACAAAAGTTAGCCAGGCGTGGTGACACACACCTGTAATCCCAGCCGCTCGGGAGTCTGAGTCAGGAGAATCACTTGAACCCAGGTGGTGGAGGTTGTAGTGAGCAGAGATCGCGCCAACTGCCCTCCAGCCTGGGCGACAGAGTGAGACTCTGTATCAAAAGAAAAAAAAAATAGACCCACCTCTCTTCGTTTGACTGTGTGAGCTAGAAAGTGAGGGTAAGGAAGGGTAGACTTGAAGGTAGAACCACAGCAAAGTTTCTTCCCCTACTCTAACCCCCTCTTCCCGTTTGCCTATCCTCTATATTCCCCCTTCCAGTTTTTTCTTCCCCTTTTCTTATTTCTTTCTTGCTCTCCTCTTTCAGCCCTTCACTATTTCCCTTTTACTTGGGTTCTTGTCTTTTTCTCTTCCTTATACTTTAATTCCTTTTTTTTTTACTTCCCTCTTTCTTAATCTTTATCTCTTTCCCATTTTCTTTCCTTATCTTCCCTACCTTTCTTATTGTCTTTCTTGTTTGTCTGTGTAATTTCTTCTCCCTGTTTACCACCTCAGACCTTGTATTTTCTTTCCCTCCCTCCCTATTACTCACTTCTTCCTTTTTCTTGTCCTTCAGTTTAATTATTGCAAACACGGCACTCATAAGGCCTGTCATTCCCTTGATTTCTAATTTATATTTTCAACCTCCAATAAATTTAACACAGAGAATAGTTTCCCCACTCACTTTTCTCCCCATCTACTCAGATCTGTCCACTTCTCTGATGGTTATTTGAAAGTTTAGTACTTTAAAAATATGTCAGATTAAAACTTGTTTAGAAACAGCCAGGTAGCTGGAGATTAAAAATATAAGCTCATTTGCAAGGTGGTTAATACATGTATAAATACAACAGAGTTGACTGTATATAGGTATGTTGTAGTTACATTAAGCTATTCTGTTCTCTGCTTCATCTCTTAGGTTGGTGGAACAAGAATGCCTACACGCAGCCACAGGAATCCAGTTTCCATAGAAACCAAAAGCAGTTGCTTGCCTGCTCAGCAAGTTGAAACTGAAGGAGTGGCTCCACATAAAAGAAAAATAACTTGAGGACTGAACCATGGAAAATTAAATTAAAAAAAAAAACAGTTATAGCAATGTTTAATTTAGAAAAGTTTGAGGGGAAATAATCAGTAGGTAAGAGGAACATTTTTCCTGTAGTAGCTAGAGTGCCTTGAAAAAATGTGTTGGCTATGTGAAGGAATGTTTCAACTAAAATGGAATGTTATGCTTTTCGCCCTTAAAGTTTAAGGAAGATCTTGATATGTTTTAACATTATCATGGCAGGGAAATATATAAAGAAGAAAATATTTTTACATTAAACCTTTTCTAAAAATTGTAAATAGAAAAATAATTTGCTTTTTTATCAAGAACAACACTTAATCATTATGTATTGTGTTAGTTATATTGCCAGTCTGTTGAGACTGACTCAAAAAGTTAAATGTTGCCACTGCTGAAGATGATTATGAGCATCGGAAACCTTGTTTCTGACCCATTTTGACAGTTTTTATATACTCCTTTAAAATGATGAATGTTGCAGGTTAATAAAGTTAATACCTTTAAAAACTTGGTGAAATTCCATTAAAGAAGCCAAAAATAAAAACTCCCTGCCTCTGAAAAGTCAGATTGCTATCTTCTTGTTTGGCAACCATCAGTTTGTTTAAAAAAAAAGAAAAAAATTTGATAGTGTAACATGTTTGATGACAAATGCCTCTATCTCTAGAGTCAAGCTGAGTGTTGAAATACACTGCTGAAAGCAAAGAGATTGGTATGCTTTCCAGAAAAAAAGTCAGTGTCATTGCTCCAAATGACAAGGTTAATGTGGTAAAGCATAAGCCTTTTTGTTTGTTTGTTTGTTTTGTTTTGTTTTGTTTGAGACGGAGTCTCGCTCTGTTGCCCAGGCTGGAGTGCAGTGGCATGATCTCAGCTCACCACAACCTCCGCCTCCCAGGTTAAAGCGATTCTCCTGCCTCATCCTTCCGAGTAGCTGGGACTACAGGCACCCGACATCCCTCTTGGCTATTTTTTTTTTTTTTTTTTTTTTGTATTTTTAGGAGAGACAGGGTTTTACCATATTTGCCAGGCTGGTCTCAAACTCCTGACCTTGTGATCTGCCCACGTCAGCCTCCCAAAGTGCTGGGATTACAGGCATGAGCCACCGTGCCTGGCCAGCATAAGCTATTTTTATCCTCATCTGTAAGTTTTCCAAACCTACAGATGAATTTGGAAAAGGGCATAATCAGGTGATGTTGCTGTAGCAAATTTGGACTTAAGAAACGACAGGCAGGGCTGGGCGCAGTGGTTCACACCTGTAATCTGAGCACTTTGCGAGGCTGAGGCAGGAGAATCACTTGAGTCCAGGAGTTCGAGACCAGCCTGGGCAACATAGACCTCATCTCTACTAATAAAAAAGTTAGCTGGGTGTGGTGGTATGTGCCTGTAGTCCCAGCTACTCAAAAGGCTGAGGCAGAAGAATTGCTGGAGCCCAGGAAGTCGAGGCTACAGTGGGTCATGATCGCACCAGTGTACTCAGCTTTGAGTATCAGAGTGTGACCCTGTCTCAAAATTAAAAAAAAAAAAAGGACAGGCTTGTTTAATCTTTAGAACCCTTACACAAAAATTTTCAGAAATTATGTATGTCATTTGTAAAATACAAGTTTTATAATCCTAGATAATTGCTTCGCATTGAAATTTTTTAGCTATTTTATGTTAAAGAATGGCTATTCTTTCAGCCTAATTTCTGAGAAATTAGACCGGAAAATCTCCTCAAATATTGTAACAGTTGAAAATATCTTCAACTACTAAGTTTTGTTTTATTTTGATTTTTTGTTATAAAACTTTTAAGTTATTTAAGAAGTAGTTATTAGTAAAATTGTATCTTGATAAATCATTTCCTCATCCTGCCATTCCCTTTTTTAAAACATTGAGTTTTTTTTATTCCTTAAGTCATATATCCCAGAAATGTTTTGGTTGTGAATCATTTGGCAGTGAGCCAAGGGAGAGGCGGGGATTCCCTTGAAATGCCCTTTTACTTTTTTATTTATTTTTAATGCACATTTGTGTGCACCAGAATGGAATGTGCTCTTTTAAAAAAACTGGAACAGTGGTTGCTTCAGACTTCTGAATACCAGAAAGACTTGCCTTTTAATTTTTAAATATTACTTTTTACATTGTAAAATGTGTTATCTTACCCATATATTTGAATAACACTGATCATATATAAAGCTAGTTTTTTGCTTATGCTTAGTGAAGCCTTTTTTTTAAACATACATTTGATCTTGCTTTATGTTCTTTTTCTTGATTTTTAGTACTGAGAATTTATAAGCAAGAAGTAACTGACAATATGTTTAGCAGGATGTAATCCCAGCTACTTGGGAAGCTGAGGTGGGAGGATCGCTTGAGTCTAGGAGTTTGAGGCTGCAGTGAGCTACGATGGTACCACTGCACTCCATCCTGGGAGAGAAATCAAGACCCTATCTCAAAAAATGAGCAAGATTTAAAAAAAAAAAAAAATGAGACTTAATGCTAGCAAGGACGCGATCCACCTGGCCCCTTATACCTCAGCAGTGAAGGTGTAATTTATACACACCTCTTTGAAAACACTTTAATTCAGTAAGTGTTTGAGTGCAACTGTGTGCCATGCACTCCAAAGTAGGTCCCCACAGTTATTCTCTCACAGCATTGTTTTTTCAGGTCTCACCATATTTCTTTGACTTCTCTCTTATAGATTACAAGTTCTGCAAGGACAAGGGCATATTTGTTTTGTTCACCATTAAGTAGTAAACACCTAATACAGTGCACAAGTTGCTTGGCAGATATTAGATGTATGAATGTGTAGATATCAAAGTGTTGTTTTTTTTTTTTTTCAGGAGATCACATTCTAGTGGAAGACATTATATTGATTTATGTAAAAAGTGCTTTGATAAAGTAAGAAAGTCATCCAACCAGATCTTCATATTTAAGGTTTTCTGAGATAGAGCTTGAGCTGAGTCTTTTAAAGATAGTAGGATTTCTAAGGGGAAAATTAAAGGTCTTCCACAAAAAAACGAAGTGAAACTAAGCAGCCTATGAAAAGGTGAAAGTTGGAGAGATTGTAGGCTATGAACGTGGGAGATGAGAGAAAACTACAGGATAGGGACAGAAACACCATACTACGACATTTGAACTTTGTCCTGTGCAATGTGGGAACCAGTAGTGAAGGTTAATTAACTGACAAGATCACATGTGTATTTGAAAAGGGCTCTTGTTGGCATTAGTCTAGAGAATGCAGTGGAGCTGGGAAATGAAGAAATGTTGGGAGCCTGTGTTGTGGTAATTGAGAAATGGCAGTGGCCCAGAATTAAAGCAGCAAGAGTAGGAGTGGGCTCAAGTGATGTACAGGGAAAAAAAAAAAACAAACTCAGTTTTGTGGTGGGTAGGGAGAGTAAAGTATGGCTTCTGGGTTTCTCATGTGAGATACTGAGTAAATGATGGTGTTACCCATTGAGAAAATAGTGTGGTTAGAGTGGGAAGAAAGTTAATTTAAAATGTTCATTTTTTTTCAGTCATTTCTCCTTTTGGAGTCTAGGTTTGTGTGCTATATTGGTTATAACCAATTTGCTGAATAATAAATTATCCCAAAACTTAGCTGCTTAAAACAACAAACATTATCTCACCATTTCTGTAAGTCAAAAGTTCAGGTCTCTCATGAAGTTGCAATCAGGCTCTTGGCTGGGCTGCAGTCATCTGAAGGATTAGTAAATTGCTAAGCCCACATTTAAGCTCCACCTTTGAAGGGAGAGGTTTGGAAAGAATTTGTGAACATATTTAATCACATATGCTATGAACAGGTTTAGGGGAGGGAGAGCATACTGTGTCTCTAGTTCCTAATGGACATGTAAAGATGTTAAGATGTTTTCTATGCATTATAGGTATATAGTAGTTTTTTGTTTTGTTTTGTTTTTTGCTATATAGTTTTTAATCAAACCTTAACGTATTTGATATTAGGATTTATTGAGTTTCTTGTTGAGATGTAGAAATAAAGGGGATCCATTTCATTTATCCATCTACTGTTGCCATGTCCCCTTCACTCATGTCCAGACTACTTATCAAGGTATATAATGGCAGACACAATTGCAAGGCATCTATCTGGGATTTGGATCTGCCCTGCCACAAAAAAATTACTGAAAGAGTCAAGAACCAGAGCTGTGTTTCTAAGAGGGGTGAATCTCTAGATTACTTCATCAAACAGATTTAAACAGTCAAGAGTTTGCCTTGACAGATGTGTTTGCTTTTAATATATGAGCTATAGCCTGGTTGATTCTTTAAGAAAATAGGAGGAAAGCCCGAGTATAAATTTATTGCTGTTTTGAAAGTGAAGAACCCTTATAAAGATTCTGTGATTAGTGGGTTGACTTTCTTCCATTTTCTTCAAAATCTCTTTCTTGTGGGGATGAGGAGAAGGAATATTTTCTATTCTCCCTATCCTAGATTTTACTTATTTAAAAATATACACCACTGGAGGCCGGGTGCGGTGGCTCACACCTGTAATCCCAGCACTTTGGGAGGCTGAGGCGGGTGGATCACGACATCAGGAGATCAAGACCATCCTGGCTAACACAGTGAAACTCCGTCTCTACTAAAAATACAAAAAATTAGCCAGGTGTGGTGGCAGGCACCTGTTGTCCCAAGTACTCGGGAGGCTGAGGCAGGAGAATGGCGTGAACCTGGGAGGTGGAGCTTGCAGTGAGCTGAGATCGCACCACTGCACTCCAGCCTGGGCGACAGAGCGAGACTCCATCTCAAAAAATGATATACATCACTGGAGAGTATATACACGTAATCCTAAGACATACACCAGTAGGGCAAAACCACATTGATAACATGAGTATCCACTCCCTTCCAAGCACTGCATTAATGCAACATCTGCTCTAGCCAGGCTTTAACATTGCATAAATTAGCTATTCTTGTCCCTGCCTGCATGCTGTTGTACATGATTCTGTGTCTACTTGGATTTATTATCAACTATCAAAACCTTGCCTGTCCTCTGTTGAATTGGTAATGCATTTTTTGAGTATCTATTGGATGTAACAAATTATACCAATCTCTTGGGATTTAAAGATAAACGTAAGATTGGTTTCTGCCTTAAGAGTATTTCCTAATCTAGTTGGGGAGATAGGTATGCATAATTAGCTATAATATAAGTGAAAATGATCATCTGACACAATAGTGCAGAGAAGTAAGAAAAAGGGACACTCAGAAATCAGAGAAAGGCGTAGTAGAAATGACGTTGAAGCTCTTTGAAAGTCAAGTTAAAAATGTGAACCAAAAGGAAGTGGAGCATTGCAGCATGAGGGAAAATCATGAGAGGGGCTGGATTTAGGAAATAGCAAAGTTGGTCATGTGAAAAGCATGGGGTGAAATATGATAAATAGTAGATGAAGTTGAGGAGGTATGTTTGGAGCTCAATAGAAGGAGATATTGAATGTTAAACCTAGATAGTTTGGTTTGATTCGGAAAGCAATGAGGAGGCATTAAAGGCTTTTAAGCAAAATGATGAATTTTAGGA
Source organism: Mandrillus leucophaeus (assembly GCF_000951045.1). Taxonomy (NCBI): domain Eukaryota; kingdom Metazoa; phylum Chordata; class Mammalia; order Primates; family Cercopithecidae; genus Mandrillus; species Mandrillus leucophaeus. Next base: position 1,423,955 of record NW_012106731.1, read on the forward strand.
AGGCTACAATATAAAGAATGATTTAGAGAGGAGAAAGACCAATGGCAAGGAGGTGTTAACTGTACATACAGCAGGTGGATTGAAAAGGTATAGATTGGAAAGCTATTTAAGAGGCAGCAGATACCTGATTTCACCCTATCCTCAAAATGAATGTTTACTTGTAACGTTGAGTCACAACTGGGTAACAGACATTGTGCTAAGTGTTGGGAATACAAAGGTAAATTAAAACACATTTTTCAGTGTTTACAGTTTCACAGAAGGAGACAGACATCTAAATGGGTACAAAAATGTAAATATTGTGATTAGTTTCTGTAATGGATAACAGTTACATGAAGAGATAGGAGTTGTTCTATCTGTAGGCATCAAAAAAGATCTCATAAATGAGCTAAAACTTTACCTAAAGACCATATCTTATTTTTCCCCTGTATCTAGAATCAAGCTTGGCAAGCAGCAAACATTTAGTAAATATGTGAAGATGGTCTTGACTTATGATGGTTCAACTTATGATTTCTAGGCTTTACAATGATGCCAAAGCACTGTGCATTCAATAGAAAGCATACTTCCAGTATCTATACAGCCATTCTGTTTTTTATTGGTAGGTTAGGTATGTTAAATGCATTTTCAACTTACAGTATTTTCAACTTATTATTTGTTTGTTTATTATTTTTGTTGAGATGAGGTCCTGGTATGTTACTCAGGCTGGTCTTGAACTCCTGACCTCAAGTGATCCACCTCAGCCTCCCAAAGTGATGCAATTATTAGTATGTGCCACTGTGCTCAGCCTAAACTCACGATGAGTTAATCTGGATATAATTCCATCGCAAGTTAATGAGCATCTGGATTATTGATGTGTGCATGTTCTCCGGCTGATAAGGTTGGAGGTAGCGGTGTGATAGCTCAGTAAGCAACAATATGACCCACGAAATAGCATGTATGTATAGAATTATTATTTTGAGACGGAGTCTCGCTCAGTCACCCATGCTGGTGTGCAGTGGCGCAATCTTGGTTCACTGCAAGCTCCGCCTCCCGGGTTCACGCCATTCTCCTGCCTCAACCTGCCTAGTAGCTGGGACTACAGACACCCGCCACTATGACCGGCTAATTTTTTGTATTTTTAGTAGAGACGGGGTTTACCGTGTTAGCCAGGATGGTCTTGATCTCCTGACATCGTGATCCGCCCGCCTCGGCCTCCCAAAGTGCTGGGATTACAGGCGTGAGCCACCGCTCCCAGCTGTATGTATAGAATTATGCAGTAAGATGTTTGTAAGACAACTGAGGTTTTTGCTAAGTGTTGCCACTGACTTAAATGAAAATATTAGAATAGGGATGGGGTGAAAAGACAAATTGTGTTTTCAACCAAATGTCAGCAGAACAATTAATGGGATGTCCTATAGAACACTGAAAATGTGGGTGTGCAACTTAGGGGAGAGGAATAGATAGGCATGTTATGTTGAGGGCTTATCTTTGTGCTGTGACACCAGGAAAGGTGGGGCTTGCGTGTCTGAGACCAAGCTGGCCTTTTTTTATTTTCTCCTTGCTATGGTTTTAATGTATTCCCTTTCAGAATTCATGTGTTGGAAACGTAATCTCTAATGCAACAGCGTTGGGAGGTGTGGCCTTTGGGAAGACAGCTAGGTCATGAATGGATTAGGCCAGCATGAAAAAGGATGTATGGGGGTGGGTTCACCCTCTTCTGATCTACTGTCACGTGAGGATTCAACATTCATCCGCTCTTGCCGTTCTGACTTCCACCATGTGAGGACACAGTAAGGCACATACTAGATGCAAGTGCCTGGATCTTGTACTTCCTGGGCTTTGGAACTGTGAGAATTAAATTTCTGTTCTTTATAAATCACCCTGTCTGTGGTATTCTGTTATAGGAGCACAAAATAGACTAAGACACTCCTCTTCCCCTTTGTTAAGGCCAAGGGTCTGGACTTAGGTTACATATCTGGTTCGTTAAGCAAATAAAGAAATACATTGCGAGGCCAGGCACGGTGGCTCATGCTTGTAATCCCAGCACTTTGGGAGGCCGAGGCGGGTGGATCACCTGAGGTCAGGAGTTCAAGACCAGCCTGAAAAACATGGAGAAACCCCATCTCTACTAAAAATACAAAATTAGTGGGGCATGGAAAGAGAATCGCTTGTATCCAGGAGGCAGAGGTTGCAGTGAACTGAGATTGAGCCACTGCACTCCAGCCCGGGAAACAAGAGCGAAACTCTGTCTCCAAAAAAAAAAAAAAATTCCTTGCAAATAATGGGGGCTGGGCGCAGTGGCTCACGCCTGTAATCCCAACACTTTGGGAGGCCGAGGTGGGTGGATCACCTGAGGTCAGGAGTTCGAGACCAGCCTGGCTAGCCTGGTGAAACCCCGCCTCTACTAAAAATACAAAAATTAACTGGGCATGGTGGTGGCGCATGCCTGTAATCCCAGCTACTCAGGAGTCTGAGGCAGTAGAATCACTTGAACCTGAGAGGCAGAGGTTGCAGTGAGTTTGGCCATTGCACTGCAGCCTGGGAGACAGAATGAGAATCCATCTCCAAAAAAAAAAAAAGAGAGATAATGAGAAAGGGGAAGGCAAGAATAAACCGTGTGATATTCAGTTGGAATTGGAAGTATCAGAGTGAATTCATGGTATTTAATATACACAGAGAGAGAGATGAAGAAACAGTTACAGCTGTGTGGGTACATATGCATATATATATATTTCCTTTTCCTTTTTCTTTATTTTCTCTTTTTTTTTTTTTTCTTTTCTTTTTTTTTTGAGACAGAGTTTCACTCTTGTTGCCCAGGCTGGAGTGCAATGGTGCAATCTCGGCTCACCACAACTTCTACCTCCCGGGTTCAAGCGATTCTCCTGCCTCAGCCTCCACAGCAGCTGGGATTATAGGCAGGAGCCACCACACCCAGCTAATTTTTTTTTAAATAGAGACGGAGTTTCTCTGTGTTGGTCAGGCTGGTCGTGACCTCCCAATCTCAGGTGATCCGCCAGCCTTGGCCTCCCAAAGTGCTGGGATTACAGGCATGAGTTACTGTGCCCATCCCATATTTCCTTATTCTGCTGAGAGGGTCTAGATGCACTGACAATCTAGTAGCAATGGCACATGTAACACCCAGATCTTGGTTTCTATATCCCGATCTTCATTAAAAGAAACCAGGGCTCCTTGAAGAAATTACTGATTATAAGTCTGGGTCAGGATCAATGGAAAATGAATCTGGAACATCATGTTGCATCAGAAAGAAAGTATTCACTGGGTTTGGTGGCATGTGACTATGGTCCCAGTTACTTGGGAGGCTGAGATGGGAGAATTCCATGAGCCCAAGAGGTTAAGTCTGCAGTGAGCTGTGATCATGCCACTACACCCTAGCCTGGGCAACAGAGTGAGACCCTGCCTTTAAACAAAAAAACCAAAAAAAACAGCCTGACCAACATGGTGAAACCCCATCTCTACTAAAAATACAAAAATTAGCCAGGTGTGGTGGCGCGTGCCTGTAATCCCAGCTACTCGGGAGGCTGAGGCATGAGAATCACTTCAACCTGGGAGGCGGAAGTTGTATTGAGCCGAGATCGTGCCACTGCACTCCAGCCTGGGTAACAGAGTGAGACTCTGCCTTAAATAAATAAATAAATAAATAAATAAATAAATAAATAAATAAGGGAATAAAAGAAAGTGCTCAAAAAACGAGGGGCCATATCAGAAATGCATTGACTCTAGCTTAAAGGAGTTCCCAGATTCAGGAAAATTTGAGCATCAAATGATGATAGCAACAATGTAATCCTTTCAGTGAAATAAGAATCTATGATCCCATACTGATACAAATGAATAAATAGGGAAGAAGGAAACATTCTGTTCTATGATAGAATGCCAACCAATAAATAGAATGATGGAATTAGAAAAATCACCAATTTGAAATCATTAGAGTATTAATTATTTAGGAATCATCAATGGATGCTAAATGTGGTGAGTGAAAATTTGATGATAAATAGGAACAGCTACATAGCCTTAAAGAATCTCCCCACAAATTACTTATTTAACATGTATAAAATACCTATTAATGCCAGAAAGAAACCTGGCTGAAACCATCTTAATCAAGTGATACAAATTAATATCACCAGTAATGAAACAAATCAACGGTGTTTCCTGACACACACCAAGAAGAGCACAGCATCACTTCTGTGGTATACTCCTTCCAGATATACATAAATCATGAGGAAATATCAGAGAAATCTAAACTGAGTGACAGTCTATAAAGTAAATGGTCAGTAATCTGCAAAAATTTCCCTTCTTTCACACTGTAGCACTACTGCAGATTAAAGAAAACTAACTGAATGTGACTCATGATCCTGGTTTGGATCCTGGTCCAATAAAGGACATTACTGGAACGACTGGCAAAACTTGAAGGGCATTTGTGGATTATTTGGTAGTGATGTATTAGTGTTAATTTCCTGATTATGATGTGGTTATATCAGTGCATGTCCCATACTTAGGAAATAAAAACCAAAGTATAAATTGGTAATGGGGCATTATTTCTAGCTTATTCTCCAGTTAGAGGATCGGGGCAGTGAAATGTTCACAGGAGTCTTGATGAAAGGCATATAGGAGCTATATATGATATTTCTGCAACAATTATATAAACTCAAGATTACACCAGATTGAAAAGTTTTAAAAAATGGTATTGTCCACAATGTCAGGTACTATAAGGAGGTTAAGGAGGATGAAGACTAAGGAAAGAAGGCTGTTGGATTCAACACTGACCAGAACATTCCGTGGTGTGACAGAAGCAGTCACTGCAGGCTGAGAACTGAACGAGAGACAAGGAAAGGTGTGGAGGAAAAGCCATGTTGAGAAGTCTGTTGAATAGAAGAATGAAGGCAGGACAATAACCTGCAGGAAAATCCAGGAGAGGGAGTTTTGTTTTCAGAATGATGAGAACTTGTTTATGTTTGCAAATTAAAGGAAGTGTACCTGTTGCTGCAATACAGAGGTACAAATTGAAAGAATAATAATTGATGGGGAACCAACCGGGAGCCCTGGGGGAAAGGAGATGGAGAATAAGATCAAGATTCTAGGTGTAAAGGTACAACTTGGAGAGAATCTCCCACTCCCTCACCACCACTCCAACAAAAGGCCCGTTTATTTCATTATTCCATCCCGTGTCATGTAGCTACCATGAAATTTAGATGAAATTGACCCTACTTTCAGCTCCAGGAGTGAACCCCAGTAGGTCTCATCTCCCCTACTTTTGTGATTTGTATAGTAACCCAGATCTAAACCAGTCAGTACATGGTAAACGTCTTCAACCTAGGGAATGATTTAAGGTTTGTGTCCAATCAGCACAAATCTCAATACTCATTAGATGTTTATGAGATGAAGTACTCTCTCTCTGGGTGTGAATGAAAATGCACCATAGCGCGGGTGCTGCCACTCACCATATAATAAAAAGGATGGATGCCACCCTGAAGATGAGATGTGTACTTTGAAGGAAGAAGCAAGAAATTTACACAGGGAATCAGAGTCTGAGTCCTGATGGAGCCATACGTAAAGCTCACCCTACCCCTGGACTTTTAGCCAATACACCTCTTTTATTATTTGCTCAGTTTGAGTAGGCTTTTTGTTCCTTGTGAACAGAAACATCCTAACTAATAAAGGATGAGAGAGTTGTCGTCTAACAAATGGTTCAGAGAGGCATAAAAACAAAAGTGTTGCAATAGGGGCAAAATCAAGGATTCCTGTTTTTCACGTCTAGGGCATGAAATCGCTCTCACAATGCAATCCCCCAAAAGTCTCCAAATTCCTACTGTACTTATTAAAATACCACATATTCTGACTATGAAATGTATCTCAAGTTATTCTCTATGCATTTTGTATGCATACCTAAACAGACTGTAAACTCCTCACAGGGAACGCTTGTTTCTTTCTACAACTGTGTACCTGACCTAACACCGAACATATGGCTAGGAAAACCCTGGAAGCTCAATCAAGATGTATTAAATTGTGCTGTTACCTAAGTGTTCCCCCAAAACCAACATGTAGCGAGGTTGTCCCCACCTCAATTTTAGACCTCCCCAGTCACAAGGACAATGCTATGGTTAGCTTTGCACAAGGAAAGAAATTAAACAAAGAAACACGTGTTTATCAAAAGCCATACCAGTTACTATTATACCTTTGATTTGTATCTTTGTATTGTATCAGTGTATAGGTATATTTCCCTTAAAGACTACATCTCCATATTTTGGATACATTCTTACAATGTATCCAAACTAACTCATTTAATACTAGTCTATTGCATTTAAGGACAATAAAAGAAGTAAAAATTCAGGTTAGATGAAACAATTTGGAATATATCACATCTTGAAACCTCTGGCCAGGCCCAGTGGCTCACACCTGTAATCCCAGCACTTTGGGAGGCCAAGGCAGGTGGATCACAAGGTCAAGAGATCAAGACCATCCTGGCCAACATGGTGAAACCCCGTCTCTACTAAAAATACAAAAATTAGCCAGGCATGGTGGCACGTGCCTGTAGTCTCAGCTACTCAGGAGGCTGAGGCAGGAGAATCGCTTGAACCCAGGAGGCGGAGGTTGTAGTGAGCCGGGATTGTGCCACTGTACTCCATCCTGGCAACAGAGCGAGACTCCATCTCAAAAAAAAAAAAAAGAAAGAAACCTCTGAAAAATATTATATCTTGCCAAGCATGGCTCATGCCTGTAATTGCAACACTTTGGGAGGCTGAGGCAGGAGAATCTCTTGAGGCCAGGAGTTTGAGGACAGTCAGGGCAACACAGTGAGACAGTGTCTCCACAAAAATAAAAATTAAAAAATTAGCTGGACATGGTGGCACATGCCTGTAGTCTCAGCTTTGGGGAGGCTGAGGTGGGAGGATTGCTTGAGCCAGGGAGGTCAAGGCTGCAGTGAGCTGTGATTGCGCTACTGTACTCTAACCTGGGCATCAATCTCAAAAAACAAACAAAACCATTCTATCTTTCAGCAAAAACTTGTCTCCACCTGAGTATGTAGTCTGTTCTTCCTAGAGCAACAATAACAACAAAAAGCTTATCTCTCCTCATAGGGAGAGACCTGTGCCCAATCACTGGTGTGCTGAAAATATGCCCACTCTTTCCTACGCCTCACCATCCATAGATAATATTCTCCAATGCCAAGAAAACATGAGTCATACACAGTTTTGCAAACTGGTCTTTCAGCAGACATCTGTCCAATTTAAACCACTGAAACTGCAAAAAAAAAAAAAAAAAAATTGAAGCTTCTTTGGTTTAATCTTTTAGATGCAGCTCCAAGTAAGTAATGAGAATATCATGTCTGGGAACAGTCTCACTGACCACTGATGACATAATCCTTTATGAGACAATATTTACATTTGTCCCTGAAGTTTTCAACCGAAAGTCAGAAAGGGATCCAGAATAAACAATCAAATGATTAAGATCCATCTGTTTAGTTGAATGAGAGAGTTAACTTTTCTATACAACTAAGAAATAGAATGTATTTTATGTGTGGTCTGTATTTTAGGGAATTGGTGTCTTATTTTTAACTAATATCTAGTTATGGGTCCCAACAATACCCAATTGTTGTGATTGGGTATTGTTTTACTATTTTGAAAAATAAATAATTGAATACTTTCTGCTGGAAATAGTTTCTGCTGGAAATAGTTTCTGTCCAGCACCAATCTGCAGTCTCGTAGAATTGCACAATGAGTTTCTTCTGAGTTCAGAAAGGGGGTTGGGGGACGTGTGAAGTCACGATGCAGTAGGCTTGCATATCTCTGTCTATGTGTGCATTGTGGGAGGCTAATAAAGTGGTAGGTCCGTTCCTAAAAGAGTTTGGCTTTTTTGATATTACACTCTAGTGTCTGAAAACTTTTACTCTTAAGGAGCAGGACTCTGTAACTAACTGACTAAGTGCCTAAGGCCTAAATGTCATTTTGCATACAAGGCTGTCAGCCAAGCCTTCTGCCTCCCAGGAGCCCAGTGCTAGAGTTAATTTACATGCAGCAGTGAGAAAGTCTTCCGAATGTTAAGACTGTCAGCTGCAACTTTCAGAGGAAGAAAAGTATGAGAGGTTGAGTCTTAGAAGTAGCCAGCCCAGAGTTTGAGTTTGTTGGAAGAAGCAGTTGCGGAAGAAAAGGGGAAAGAGCACTGAAACAGAGTCTCAACTCCACCATTGGCTAAGGCCCTACCTCGTCCCTCTTCAACTCTTGGTATTTTCATCTGTAAAACCTGGATACTGGCCGGGCGCAGTGGTTCATGCCTGTAATCCCAGCACTTTGGGAGGCCGAGGCGGGCGGATCATGAGGTCAGGAGATCGAGACAATTTTGGCTAACAGGGTGAAAACCCACTAAAAATATAAAAAAATTAGCTTGGTGTGGTGGCGGGCGCCTGTAGTCCCAGCTGCTGGGGAGGCTGAGGCAGAAGAATGGTGTGAACCCGAGAGATGGAGCTTGCAGTGAGCCGAGATCGCGCCACTGCACTCCAGCCTGGGTGACAGAGCAAGACACCATCTCAAAAACAAAACCAAACCTGGATATTAATGCCTTTCTAGCATATCCTACTGGCTGTAGTACCCATCTAATAAATAATGAACATGAAAGTTCTTTTAAAAATGCAAGTCACTGTATAAATGTGAAGTATTGTAGTGGCACACGCCTGTAATCTCAACTACTCAGGAGGCTGAGGCAGGAGAATCAGTTGAACCTGGGAGGCAGAGGTTGCAGTGAGCCGAGGTCGTGCCACTACCCTCCAGCCTGGGGGACAGAGTGAGACTCCATCTCAAAAAAAAAAGACTGTGGATGTTATCCTGAGATGGGGAATAATCAAAAACTTTTTAATGGGAGATGAGAGTTGGGATAAGCAACATGGTTAAACTTCTAGAACGGAAAATATGACTGCAATAGATAGGGATAGATTGAGGGGGCAGGATGGAAATTAGGGAAGTCTGAGGACATGGAGGTTGGGAGACACTGTTTTTCAATCTAAACCTAAGGCTGGCCAGGTGCGATGGCTCACACCTGTAATCTCAGCACTTTGGGATACCAAGACAGGAGAATTGCTTGACCCTAGGAATTTGAGAACAGCCTAGACAACATGAAAAGACCTCGTCTCTGCAAAAAATTTTAAAAAGTTAGCCGGGTGTGGTGGTACATGCCTGTCATCCTGGCTACTCAGGAGGCTGTTGTGGGAGGATCACTTGAGCCCATGATGTCAAGTCTGCGGTGAGCCATGACTGCACGACTGCACGACTACACTCCAGTGTGGGTGACAGCGTGAGACCCTGTCTCCAAAAAACAAAAACAAAAACACCCCTAAGTTTACAGTGATCAGTCCTACTTGGCAAGCTGTTCACTCTTGTTTCTGTGTACTAAATATGCCTGCCATATGGCGAGAATGCAGCCAAGCCAAGGAGATGGAAGGTGCAGATTTTAAATCTACTGGAGTCGAACAAATAAGTAATAAGGGGGTAAGAACTACAGACCCTCACACACAGTAGGGCAGCCTTCTTCTAGGCTCCAAAGCTAAATGGGATAGGGGTTCCTTTCAAAATTTTTCTTTGGAGAATTACATTTGAATTATGTCATCTGGAAGTGAACCTTGAATGTGGAAAAAAGTTTGGTAACCTTCCAAGAAAGTCACTTAAAAAAATAATGGCTAACCCTTTTTTTGTTTGTTTTTGAGATGGAGTCTCGCTCTGTCGCCCAGGCTGGAGTGCAGCGGTGCGATCTTGGCTCACTGCAAGCTCGGCCTCCCGGGTTCACGCCATTCTCCTGCCTCAGCCTCCCGAGTAGCTGGGACTACAGGCGCGTGCCACCATGACTGGCTAATTGCTTTGTATTTTTTTAGTAGAGACGGGGTTTCACTGTGTCAGCCAGGATAGCCTCAATCTCCTGACCTCGTGATCTGCTCACCTAGCCCTCCCAAAGCGCTGGGATTACAGGCATGAGTCACCACGCCTGGCCGGTTAACTCTTTAAATGCTACTTTTTACCTAGCTGGTCTTTCTCCTAATCTTTTAAAAGTCAAACCAGGCTGGGCGTGGTGGCTCAAGCCTGTAATCCCAGCACTTTGGGAGGCCGAGACGGGCGGATCACGAGGTCA
>NW_012106731.1:1435165-1449263 GCF_000951045.1 Mandrillus leucophaeus
AAAAAAAAAAAAAAAAAAACGGTGCTGAAAGAGAGAATTGGACTTAAACAGTTAAAACAAACCTAGTGCAGTGGCTCACACCTGTTATCCCAACACTTTGGGAGTCCGAGGCAGGTGTATCGCTTAAGGTTAGGAGTTTGAGACCAGCAATAGCCAACATGGTGAAACCTCATCACTACTAAAAATACAAAAATTAGCCAGGCATGGTGGCGGGCGCTTGTAATCCCAGCAACCTGGGAGGCTGAGGTAGGAGAATCATTTGAACCTAGGAGGTGGAGGTTTCAGTGAGCTGAGATCAGGCCACTGCACTCCAACCTGGGCAACAGAGCGAGACTCCATCTCAAAAAAAACCCCAAAACACCAAAAACACCAAAAAAAAAAAAAAAAGTTAAAACAAAATGGTAATATGGAGATCTGTACTGCTAGCCCAAGTGGGTCCGAGGCCATTCTCCCCTACCTCTCTGCCATTCCTTTTCCGTTAGATATTAATGGTATAAAGGCTTCATGTATTTTTTTTAACAAAACAGGGCAGATAATTTTATAATATATATAATGCATATTAGTAGACTAACAGAAGCAGTGTTAACTATTCCAAGATACGATTTCTGTTTGTGAAGGAAGAGTAACTGCAGCCCTAGGAGAGGGGTCAACATCTCTGACGACTGACTTCGGTGGGTGGCGGGTTTCTCAGGTCCAACCCTGCATCCACTAACTCTGTACCTTCTTAACTCTTTCATTGTCTGGGTTTATGTCTAAGCTTGTTCCAGGTATCCAGAATGCCCACAAGAATACCACAGTTTCTGGAAGAGGAAGGGGATGGCAGATGTTAACCTATTTCTACGGAGACTTACATAGGGCTAATGGAAACGACATCACACTTAGCTATTCCCTTGCTCGTGGGAATACTGGATTTTTAAAATCTTTTTTGCTATATAAGTTCATTATTCATGTTATCATTGAATATTCTACTTTAGGTCACTATATTTTTGAACATTTTTACCCTCACCAAATTATTAATTTTAAATAGTATTACACGATTTTGAATACTGAGTATTTCAGGAAGTCTAAAAGCTTGATTGGACTGATAGATATCCACTTCAGCCCTCATATCAGAATGCTTAAATATTTTTACAACCAAAAAATAAATCTGTTTGAGTTCACTGAACAATGTTATCAAATGAGGGCCTCATCAAATCAGCATCCTCTTCTGCTACTATCTTTTCCCCTCTAAAACACCAGCTCTGGCCCAGAATCACTGCTAGCTCTTCCTCAAAACTCCTCTCAAGTGACCAGAATTTGCCTTCAGCTTTGAGGGAAATACTTAAGCTGAGTGTTTCCAAAACTATCTTCAAAATGGTGGCATTAGTCAAATACATACCTTCTCTCGTGACTCTTTACCTGTTTTTATACTGGATGGTTTGTTTAAAACTAAACAGTCCCACCTCTCTACATTGTCACTTCCTGCTGATAGAGAATACATTGGTTTACGTTACATTTCCTCTTTCATGGTTGTGCAATGACTTCAACTAACTATGAACAACTTTAATGCATTGGCAAAGATAGAATGGCTTACTTCCTTTCTCTAATGGTTAACTGTTCCTTGACAGAATTAGTCATTCTCTTATTGTATTGTCCTAGCACTTAGATTTCATATCTGATGCATTTGCTAAATTATCATTACATATTAACTTCCACTAGTCCTTAAGGAGGAGTTCGATGTTTCTTCCTGTTATGTATGTGCTGTGTAGTCCCGCCTGGCTTGGCATTTAGTGGATACTCAATGTTCGTTAACGTGAATGAATCTTGAGGGTTCCTTGATTATTATAATCAGGTAGATACTGGTAGCTTTTTCAGATGGTCAAAACCAATTAGTTTTCTTTTTATCTTTTTTTTTCTTTTTCTTAGAGATAGGGTCTTACTCTGTCCTGGCCTCAAGCAGTTCTCCCACCTTAGCCTTCCAAAGTGTTGGGATGACAGGCCTGAGCCACCACACCCAGCCTGAAACTAATTTTTTGTCTGCACAATGCATTTTTTTTTTTTTTACTGATTTCATAGAAAAATATTTATAAAACAATTGATAAACAGCAAAGTCCATGTAATTGATAATTACCAGAATAGGGAGTCCTCTTTAAAAATATGTCTGAGTTAGGAGTATTCTAAGTTTGCTTTCTTCATTATTTTACAATTCTAACAGTTTTTCCTTAGATTCTCTCCTTTTAAGATGCAACATAACCTGAATACTAGAAGGGTTCTTTTCCCCCACCCTAATTGCTTTAGCTGATGAATCACAGAAATCCGAGAAGGGGAAGACCAGTGAAGTCATCTGATTCATCTCCAAATCAGGGAGTGGAGCATTGGAATTTGGTGAAGACCAATCTCTCATTTGAAGAGAAAAGAGTTTTCTTTTGTTTTTTTTTGCTGTTTGTTTTCCAGCTTGAGCTGATTAGAGCAGCTTACCCATCTGTTTGCCTTTTGCTTCTAACACAATTCTGAGACCCACCCTGTTAGAAAGCAATCAGGTCTTCTTACCAACAGCCCCAGAAAAACCAGATGCCAAAGTACTCAGTAGTTGAACTAAAATTATACTACCTGAGTAATAAAGTTGATTTATGAATATCTTAGTGATTGTTTTAACTGAGTCTTACAGAATTTCAGACTGTTTCAGCAGGGTCTTACAAATATAAGAGCTAGCAAGTAACTTACAGATGATCTGGGCCAAAATATTCTGTTCTCCAGATGCTAAGAAACTAAAATTTATGTATGTATGTATTTTTATATTAACTGGCTCAGAAGGCAAAAACTAAAATTTAGATGTGAAAAAAATTGTCATTATGCTGCAGTCAGGAGTATAAACCTGTCCCTTCACTTTTCTCTCTATCACAATGTCACAGTATCCTCCCTCACAATGTTCTCTTCCACTGTCTTCTTCCTTTCCTCCTCCTTTTCCTTCCTATTCTTCTCTTTTTTGCATTGCTTGAAGAAATGGCAGAGATGATTTAGTATCCATGCCAGCGATTCATTCCAACCTCACCCAATCCCCCAGCATCACGATCACAGAGGCAGTGGATGCCACCTCAGCCCCAGCTGCAGCCTGTCCCCTCCCTCCTTGCTTCCCTCCTACTTGCATTTGTGTTCTTCCAGCCACAGAGCTTGGCTTCCTCCTCTGTTTAAATTCTGCTCTTGTATTTCAGACTTTTTAACAGATCATAGTGCCGTTGGCTTCTCCCTTGGTATCTAGCTTAGCTCTACTCCAACTTCTGAGCATGTTCTCCCAAAGCATCCTTGTACCAGCTCTGGCCTCTTGGGTTACAAAACTGGGTTCCATTCTGCTTGCTGCTTGTCAACACTCCCTGAAGAGTGGGGAGGAATATTTGCAGCCTATTGCTAGTGATAGCGTAAGCATGTCCCTAGTGTATATACCCATATTTAGCTACCTAAGTATGTTATCACAGGTTCACTTTATTAGAAAACTAAGTTCCTTTGCAACATACCGAAATTTAACAGTTGCCTGTTGTTCTAATTATCTTAATGATATTTGACACAGCTTTATTTTACTTTAAAGTGATATTTCCCAATTGCAGCTACATGTTTAAATAATCTAGAAGCTTAATACATGCTGATGCCCCGCAATCCAAAGAGTCTGAATGAAAGCAACAACTTTATATGCATGTATGCAATTCCACAGGGATACCCCTCTTAATTTGAACAAAGAAGGAATTCAGAGAAAGAAGGCCAATCATATTTGGTAAAAATGATCTATTGATCTACTTGTAAAGAGGTTTTATTATTAGTAGTTTTATTATTCAAAGTACTTCCATTTAGAAATTCTATTGGGCCTTTTCAGTGAACAGAAAAATCTTGTCTCTGTTTAGCAATATCCAGGTGCATGTATATGATTAATCTGCTTAAATTATTACATTTGCATATTAAGGATCAAGTTTTTGAGCTAAAAGATAATTTGATAATTTTTTAGTCAAAGACCCTTATTTTCCAGTTGAGGAATAGGACCAGAGAGCTTAAGTGACATGTCCAAGTACACCCAATTTATATAGGAGCTAGGACCGGAGCTCACGCCTCCTGTGTTCTGTGATGATTATCAGAGTATCCAGTAATAGAGTCCACTCCAACAACCTCAGGTCTCTTAACATGGAGACCATGTTATGAGCCCCACGCTGGGGTTACAAAGATGAACCAGGAGCTCCTAGTTCGATGGTGCAACCTGAAACATAAACAGTCATGGTACCAAGAGATAAAGGATGTAATACAAACAATACAAAGACTGTATGAAAAAAGAAATGTGCTCTACCCTTCCCATAAACTTCGTGCTACAAGTTATCTTATTTAATATATTAACTTGCTTAGCAAGCTTTTTTCTTTATGCGTTGTATGAAACATATAAGCATTGGCTCTGCCTAAGTTGTATTCTCATAGATTATAACTAAAAGAAACAAAATCACATGAGATTTTACAATATTGAGTGTTTGTCAGCAGAGAGTGCTGTGATGTCCAGCTTTTCCTCTATTTATAGATTTTTAAATTATCGTTTTCTTAAATATACATGAAAAATACCATCAAAAAGATTCAAGTTTTCCCCAAAACCTGGCATGGGCTGTCGTAATTTTTTTTTTTTTTTTTTGTTGAGACGGAGTCTCGCTCTGTCGCCCAGGCTGGAGTGCAGTGGACGGATCTCAGCTCACTGCAAGCTCCGCCTCCCGGGTTCACGCCATTCTCCTGCCTCAGTCTCCCGAGTAGCTGGGACTACAGGCGCCCGCCACCTCGCCCGGCTAGTTTTTTTGTATTTTTTAGTAGAGACAGGGTTTCACCGTGTTAGCCAGGATGGTCTCGATCTCCTGACCTCGTGATCCGCCCGTCTCGGCCTCCCAAAGTGCTGGGATTACAGGCTTGAGCCACCACGCCCGGCCGTGTCATAATCTTAAGTGTAAGAAGGCAGCCCTTCTTTTCACTAGTTATATGTTTTTGTGTTGGTTTTTTTTTTTTCCAACTCTTTTTAAAACTGTAGAAGGTGTCTGCATTGTTTACAAAAATCAAATAATGCAAACAAGCATATGTAGTAAAGGTGAACACTCTCCTGAACAAATACTTTTCCCAAAGCTAACCAGTATCACTGTGGTGTACATACTTCCATATATTTTCATATGTGTTTACATGAACCTGCCTATGCAGACATATATGAATATACCCATAAATATGTGAATACACATAAATATTAACATAAATAGAATCCAATTTAGTCATATAATTCTGTTTGACTTTTTTTTTTTTTGACTGTAAGTTTATTCAATGCAAAATAATCCTCTCCAATTTTACTGAGGTGGCTGACCATGTCCACGACCAAATCTGCCTCTAAAATGGAATTTGGTTGCTGACCTAGTCCCAGCCTCGGCTTTCTTGTGGGCACCAGCAGGCACAGCAATTCGCCTGTAGGTATCTCTGTCGGCTTCCCCTCTTGTGAGTCTTGCAGGTCGCTCACCCTCCAGACCTTTAGGCTGAGGCCTGCCAGTCTCTGGACGGCTGCGGCGTAGAGTGGCAGGCACAGTCTCCGGGGGTAGATGAAGGTAATCACGGAGATAGTGGATATCCTCATTGGTAAGGTACCAGTAGAAATGTTTCCAGGCAAACTGTTCCTTCTTGTAGCCTCGGGACTTGAGAGACTGCATGGCCTTCATGACATGAACGCTGGGCACATTCTTGTCTGCCAGTTTTGGCTGCTTAGGCATGTGGACATCCTTCTTGGCCACCGTGACTCCCTCCTTAAAAAGGAGTTCATGAACGGCAATCCGGTTCTTCTTAGGCATCAACATTTCGGCGACTGTAGGGTCCGGGTCCTGGGGCAGAAAAAAGGGCGATCTTTTTTTTTTGAGACTGAGTTTTTCGCTCTTGTTGCCCAGGCTGGAGTGCAGTGGTGCAATCTCGGGTCACCGCACCCTCCGCCTCTCGGGTTCAAGCGATTCTCCTGCCTCAGCCTCCCGAGTATTTAGGACAGTATTTTTCATGAAATAAAATATTTCGAGTGAATATGAAAACACACAAAAACATAGCTGCATTTTGAATGTTTTTATCTTTATTGAGTGTCTATCGAATGTATTTTGGGTGTTTTGAATTTTTTAACTTTGAAGACTGTATGTTGGTTAAAAAAATTCAAAGTTAAAAAAATTCAAAACACCAGAATACATTCGATAGACACTTAATAAAGATAAAAACATTCATAATGCAGCTATGTTTTTGTGTGTTTTCATATTCACGCAAAATATTTTATTTCATGAAAATACTGTCCTATTTTGAATAGACTCTGTGGCTAAGAAATACATATGGTATTGCAGAATTTGGGGTTTTTTTGCTATTGATAACAGACACTTAGCAGCTAAATATTTGTATTTTCTATAAAATTAGATGGAAAAATGCTGCTGGAAGAAACAATAGAGGCTGATAGGGTTTGAAATATTCATTCTCTGACATGCCAATGTATAAATGCAGTAAAATGTGTTGAGTTCAGAATAAGAAACTTACACCTCACATGGCACAAGTATACATATGTAACAAACCTGCACGTTATGCACATGTACCCTAGAACTTAAAGTATAATAAAAAATAAAAATAAATAAATAAATAAAAACAGGAGGTCCCTAAGTTTTTCAGAAACTTTTATGGATACAATCTTATACTTGTGCTTATGTTCTCTGATAATAATTTTTTTTTTAAAGTCCTCAAAGGTAATATTTTGACATTTTGGAATTTCTGATAAATAAATCATAATTTAATGTGGAAAAAAAAAAAGAAACTTATACCTTAGGAAGCATCCCAATATTCCAGTGGGTTAATATAGAAATGATCTGGACAGAGTGGGCATCTGTAGCCAAATCCGTTTTCATGATGTTTTATATATCGTATTGTAACTTAGCATTCCAGCAAGACACAGTTTTACACTTACATTCTGCTGGTTCTTTCATTTAGCACTATATTTTGGAAATCCGTTCATGTCAGGACATATTGATCTACTCCATTCCTTTCAGCAGTTTCATTCCACTGAACAGATACTCTAAAATGAATTTAATTTAGCCTCATTGATGGCCACTTAGGGTGTTTCAATCTTAAAATGCTGATATAAATGTCCTTACACACATATTGTTACGGTCACGTAGAGCTCTCTCTTCAAGATAGCTTTCTTGAACCAACATCACTGCATCAGAGGGCATGAGTATTTGAAATATTGATCGATATTGACAAACTACCCTCCCACCAATAAAGTATGAAAATTCCCATTTTGCCCATTTTCACCACACCGAATACTATATATTTTAATTTTTGCCAGGTGAGTTTAAGTATGAACAAAGGCAAGGGAATGTGTTTATGGAGAAAAATCTGATAGTAACAGGTACTGGGTAAGATCATGTCAGTGCAAAGAGGAAACAACCAAACGCCTGTCCTCAAGAAGCTCTTGCCTAGTTGCTGAGACCAACAAATTAAAAAAATAACAATGTGACGTGACAACTGCAAGAGGAGAGATTATTTTTAAAATGCCAAGAGAAGTAGCCAAATCGGCCTGAAGGGCTTGGGAAAGCCTTTGCTCTGTAGTAGAAAATAATATTTACTCTGAGGCCTGATGGATGAGGCAAAGTTCACCACTGAGGAAAGCAGGAAAGGGCATTCCAGCAGGAAAACAGGATGGAGGAAGGTACAGAGGCATGAATGAGCCTGGCCTGTCCAGCAGTGGCACATGGAGCGGTGAAGAGTGAAGATGTGGGGGAATGAGGGTGCCCAGGTAGGTCAGAGCCCTGCTGGGAAATTTCTGGAGAGGGGTCATATAATCAGAATTATGTCTCAGAAAGAGAATTCTGGCTGTCTCACAGAGAATGAACTGAGGCCAAAAACGTCTGTTACAGCTGAGAAAGAGACATCGAATTAACTGCAGATTTTTCCCTGGAAATGCCTCCAAACAAAATAGACATTGTGGTTTGTCCATACCAAGAGTACTCTGTGTGGTTTGGGTCATGACACATGAATTCAACAAGGATTTCTTGAGGTCTTACTATGAGTTCAGCAAGGCTAGCTGCTTGCAAAGACTAAAAAAGCCAGTGAAATAACTATGCCTTTTTTCAGCACCTACAATATACCAGACATTCTTTATACATTTTTTAATCTTTTTTTTTTTTTGCGATGGAGTCTCCCTCTGTCACCAGGCTGGAGTGCTGCGGTGTGATCTTGCCTCACTGCAACCTCCGATTCCCTGATTCAAGCAATTCTCCTGCCTCAGCCTCCTGAGTAGCCGGGATTACAGGCAAGCATCACCACGCCTGGCTAATTTTTGTATTTTTTTTTATTTTTTTAATTTTTTAATTTTTTTATTTTTTTTTTAGACGGAGTCTCACTCTGTGGCCCAGGCTGGAGTGCAGTGGCCGGATCTCAGCTCACTGCAAGCTCCGCCTCCCGGGTTTACGCCATTCTCCTGCCTCAGCCTCCCGAGTAGCTGGGACTACAGGCGTCCGCCACATCGCCCGGCTAGTTTTTTGTATTTTTTAGTAGAGACGGGGTTTCACCATGTTAGCCAGGATGGTCTCGATCTCCTGACCTCGTGATCCACCCGTCTCGGCCTCCCAAAGTGCTGGGATTACAGGCTTGAGCCACCGCGCCCGGCCAATTTTTGTATTTTTAGTAGAGACAGAGTTTCACCATATTGGCCAGGATGGTCTCGATCTACTAATCTCGTGATCCACCCACTTCGGCCTCCCAAAGTGCTGGATTACAGGCGTGAGCCACCGCGCCTGGACTTTAATCTTTACAATAGTCCTTAGTATCACAGATGAGAAAACAGAGGCTTTCAAAGGTTTCACCTGGTCATATATCCTGATATATTTATAATTTGCCATTCATCTGTAAATAAGAGCTTTACACATCCAACCCTATTTTTTTCCCCTCGCCCAGGACAGAGTCTTGCTCTGTCACCCAGGCTGGAGTGCAATGGTGGTACAATCTTGACTCACTGCAACCTCCACCTCCCGGGTTCAAGCGATTCTCCTACCTCAACCTCCCAAGTAGCTGGGATTACAAGTGCCCACCACCATGCCCAGCTGATTTTTTGTATTTGTAGTGGTTTCACCATATTGGCCAGGCTGGTCTCGAACTCCTGACCTCAGGTGATCCACCCGCCTCAACCTCCCAAAGTTCTGGGATTACAGGCGTGAGCCACCACGCTTGGCCTCTCTTCAGTTATTTCTTTGATAAGTTTTCCCCTTCACTTTGCCTGTTCTTTCTTTATAGAATTATTATTTGCTGTTTGCCAGTTACATTTCCCAGATCCTTTTCCTCTTCTGGCCATGTCTTCAAATAGCAATATATGCGTATACTGATTGCATATAACAGGCTCAAGGAAATAATAGCATTATGTTAATGAGTGTCTAAATCATACAATGTAGTGGGCCTGGGGTCATCTTTATCTCACTGAAGGAGCGGTGGTATCTGAGAAATATGATGTAATGGACAAGAGAGTAGATTGAAAGTAGAAAAACATATTCTGGCCTCAGCTCTGTTCCTTACTAGTTTAAGGATTACGGTAGAGTGTCTGCAAAGATGGTTGCCAACAATTCCTTCCACCCGCTTACTCACATGTCATTCGCTTTATGAAGAGGTGGAGTCTATTTCACTTTCCCTTGCATCTGGGTTATGTGACTTGCTTTGACCAACTTATGCTGGCGTTCTACTGGAATGCAGTGGAAGTGACACTGTTTTAGTTCTAGGCCTGGCAGCTTCCACTGACTTCTTGAAAACCAGTAACTACCCTACTGGAGAGAGGCCCTTCTCGATCTTACAGCCTCATTTGGGTCTTCCTAGCTAAGACAGATCAGAGATGAACTGACCCAGTGAACTCCACCTTTTGCAGAATCATGAACAAATAAATGGTGGTGGTTGTTTTAAACCTCTAAGATTTGGAGGTGGTCTATTTCATACTAATAGGTAAATGAAACATAAACTGGTACCTGGATGTGGAGTGTTGCTGTAATAAAACCCTAAAGTATGTGACACTGACTTTACTGCCAGCTGGTAACTAGAGAGATGACTGTGAGTGGAAGTTGGTAGAGCAGCGAGGAAATTGCTATGGAGGACTGGAGAAGAGGCAAACTGTATCACGTAGTGGCAGGATGTTTGACATTGCTGTTGCCTGTGGTGACACGAGCGATAGAATATGAAGCCGAGTGCGGTGGCACACGCCTATAATCCTAGCAGTTTGGGAAGCCGAGGCGGGTGGATCCCCTGAGTTCAGGAGTTTGAGACCAGCCTGACTAACATGGTGAAACCCCGTCTCTACTAAAAAAACAAAAATTAGCTGGGTGTGGTGGCAGGCGCCTGTAATCCAAGCTACTTGGGAAGCTGAGACAGGAGAATCCTTTATACCTGGGAGGCAGAGGTTGCAGTGAGCCAAGATTGTGCCATTGCACTCTAGCCTGGGCAACAAGAGTGAAACTCTGTCTCAAAAAAAAAAAAAAAAAAACCAACAAAGAAAAGAAAAGAAGATAGAATATGTGCCATTGAACTTGTGAATCTAGCCAAGGAGATTTTCAGGTAAAATGCTGAAAGTGCCAATGGGTTTTATTGCCAAAGGGCAAGATCTGTTTGCTTTTCAAGCAGAATTCTAGTCAGTAAAATGTTTGCAAAGTAAGAAATGGTATCTGGAGAAAGACCAAATCAAGATGTGGCTATAAAAACTACTTTTTTTTTTTTTTTTTTGAGACAGAGTCTTGCCCTGTTGCCAGGCTGGAATGCAGTGGTGTAATCCCGGCTCACCGCAACTTCCGCCTCCCAGGTTCAAGTGATTCTCCTGCCTCAGCCTCCTGAGTAGCTGAGATCACAGGCATGCGCTACCATGCCCGGCTAATTTTTGTATTTTTAGTAGAGACGGAGTTTCACCATGTTGGCCAGGATGGTCTCGATCTCTTGACTTTGTGATCCATCTGCCTTGGCCTCCCAAAGTGCTGGGATTACAAGTGTGAGCCACCATGCCCGGCAACAACTTCTTTTTAAAGACTCCAAGAAAGATTTAATGTGGTGCTTCGAAGACCATCTCAGGGCTTTTAAGAATCTTAAGCGCATTGTCCCATTGCAGCCTGACATGTAAAGTAGAGAGAGATCTATTTAAAAAAAAAAAAAAATGAATGTGAATCTTGGAACATGGAATTAAACCTCAGCAAGATTTACATAAATAAAGTTTTTGAGAAAATTGTATATAAATTTTGGAGCACGGTGTGAACCTTAATAAGATATAGAAAATCCACATGGTTTTTAAGATACTTGTATTAATGAAAGAACTGCCAGCTTGGCCCGGCGCGGTGGCTCAAGCCTGTAATCCCAGCACTTTGGGAGGCCGAGACGGGCGGATCACGAGGTCAGGAGATCGAGACCATTCTGGCTAACACAGTGAAACCCCGTCTCTACTAAAAATACACAAAAACTTAGCCGGGCGAGGTGGCAGGCGCCTGTAGTCCCAGCTACTCGGGAGGCTGAGGCAGGAGAATGGCATAAACCCGGGAGGCGGAGCTTGCAGTGAGCTGAGATCCGGCCACTGCACTCCAGCCTGGGTGACAGAGCGAGACTCGGTCTCAAAAAAAAAAAAAAAGAAAAAAAAAAAAGAACTGCCAGCTTAAACCAGAAAAAGTGCAAAATGAGAAGAGGTTTCTAGACCTTTCAGTTTCTCCTGGCATAAATGAAGCAGACTGAGAGAGCTGCTCAGCTACAAATATGGGCCATTCTTAAGAAAAGGAAATATATCTCAAAGGGAGGAGCCTAGATGTCAGAGGGCAAAACCAAAAACTTATGTAAGGCAATGGATTAAAACAAAGATCAGCAAACTGCAGCCCATAGGGCAAATCCAGCCTATTGCTTGTTTTTGCACAGCCTGTGAGCCAAGAGGCCTGGCAGCTTCAGCTTTTGCTTCTAGAAGCCTGGCTGCCATGACTACCATGGTGGAGGAAAAGAGGAGAACCTGGAGGATGTAAGACCAAGGAAGAGAAAGGCCCAGCCTGGTCTTTGTCATTCTAGCATTCCCAGCTCAGTTGCCAGACAAAGGAAGCTGCTTTCAATCTTCCAACCCCATCTAAACTACCCAACCCAACATGCTTTGGAGGCGCACCAAGCTGTCCCCACTAGGTACTGCTTAAATTGCAGAATCACAAGCAAGTAAATGGTTATGTTTAACCACTAAGTTTATGAGGATAATTTGTTATACTGCAAAAGTAACTGACACGAGGGCCTTGGGTGCATTATTTAATCCCTGGACTGGGCAGGAGGTTTTATTTGGACTCCAATTTCTTCATATATAAAAATCAAGAGCCGGATATAGTAATTCGCGCCTGTAATCCCAGAACTTTGGGAGGCTAAGGTAGGCGGATCACTTGAGCCCAGGAGTTCGGGACCAGCCTGAGCAGCATAGCAAGACCCTGTTGTCTCTACAAATACTAGAAAAATTAGCCAGGCTTGGTGGTGCGGGCCTGCGGTCCCAGCTACTTAAGAGGCTGAGGGGAGAGGATTTCTTAAGCCTCCATAGTCAAGGATGCAGTAAGCCCTAATCACGCCATGCATTCTAGCCTGGGTAACAGAGTGAGACCTCAAGTAAAAGACACAATAATAATAATAGTAAAAACCAAGGATAGGGCAATTTAATCTCTAGGGCCCCTCCCTGTTTTAACATTCTATTATTCAGTGAATAATTGTATTCTATCATTCTATCACATTTAGTGAATGCCTATCATTGCTAGCTAGGCGCTAGAAGAGGTGTTGAGTGCAGGAGATAAAGTGCAAACAAAACAAAGTTAAGCACGTAAGAGAACAATATGGACAACAGCAGGCAATCTGAGGGCTGATGTAAACATTCTCCTCAACTGGGGGGAAAATAGTCTTCTGACTAATACTCAAAAGATCTTTTATACTGGAAGAACTGGCCTCACATTCCTCAGAAATAGCAAACTATGACTTCTAATAGCTTCATTTTTATGATAACATCAGTGCACATTTCTTTAGCATGAAGCAAAGCCTGGTGATTGTACAAATCTATGGAAGTTTGGATTTGCTGCACGCCCAAGATGAGCACAAAATTCTTTTGGCCATTTGATGTCTTTTATATATTCCATATGATTTAAATTAAATTTTATCTTCCGTAAAAGGCCTATCACAGCAGTTAGGAATAAGAGACTGTGGAACCTACCTTGAGATATACAGAAGGGAGGCTGAATCCTGCCCAGTATTACTGTCTGCCTGTGTAGCCCTAATCTTCCAAAATGTTCACACCACATAGGTAGACAAACACTATTTCTGACTTTGAAGCTTTCAGGCTACACTGAAGAGCTATAAATGTAAATCAGCAGTTGTGCCCCAAGTGTTGCTTTATTTTCTATTTGGCCCTGTGGTAGGGCCCATTGTGTATAATTCCTCGTGAAAGCATCGTGTATAATTCCTCATGAAAGCGAAAGCATCGCGTATAATTCCTCGTGAAAGCGCTGCATAACACAGAGCTCTGGGTGGGTTAAGAGACCCCAGTTGTGGCTGACTTTGCCTGTCTCACTCTATGACAGTGAGCAGAGCACTGAGTATCTGTTGGCCTTGCTATCATTCTCTGATTCCCAGGCGTGAATTGACGCTCAACTGGAAAGTAAAAATGGATGTTAAGATAAATGGGAGATTAAAACACAGAATCATCAAAACCAGGAAAAAGAGCTGCAGGAAGTGAGTGTGCAAGGAGGGGTTTAAAAGACCAGCGAGAGGTCCTCGGGATTCTCAGCATTGCTTCCCTGTTAGTTTGAGGTTCGAATACAGTGTTTGCGTCGTCTGACATACAACAAATAGGTGTTTGCCTGCACGTTGCCAACGTGACTCTTGGAAGAAAAGCGAGAAACTGCAAAATCGAGCAAAGGAGTTGGCTAAACGGCTGCAAGAAAAACATACACACACACACACACACACTTGGAAGAAAAGCGAGAAACAGACTCTTGGAAGAAAAACGAGAAACAGCAAAACCGAGCAAGGGAGTTGGCTAAACGGCTGTAAGAAACATACACACACACACACGCACACACACACACGGAAGAAAAGCGAG
>NW_012106731.1:1450403-1464025 GCF_000951045.1 Mandrillus leucophaeus
CGGGGCGCGCCCTACCCGCCCGCTACAGGCCGCCAGCTAGCGGGGTGCGGAGACGGTAGGAAGAAGGGTACCGCCTGGCAGGGAGGCTCCGGCGACTGGCCCCGGAGGCCGTCGGGGGCAGGGGACTGAAGGGATGGCTCACACTGGAGAGTCTTTTGGGGAGGGGGCTAAGGTGTTTGGGGCAGGCGTGAGGGGCCGCCGAGGCTCGGGCCAGGAGGGTCCAGGGTAGGGTGGGGGGTCGGGCTTCCCCAAGAAGTCCTTGCGGGAGCGGGGCGAGGCGGCGCGGGGAGGGGGGCGGAGGGAGGCCCCGCATTCCAGACGCGCCAGGCGCCGCCGAGGCAGGGCGTGGCCGCCCAGGAAGCTGTGGGTCCCCGGCGCAGCAGTAGCAGTGGGCTTTCCACCGCCCCCTAGGAAGTGCCCCCATCTGCTCTAAGTTACTGTACTCAGAACAAACGCGCGCTTGTGGAGTTGAACCGACCAGCAGGAGGGAAGTAGCGGGGGAAGATGAGAGGGGAGAATGTGAGTAGGCACCCCCCAGCCTCCCCCCCCAATAAAAGAAAACATAAAAACGTCAGTTATTCCCCTTGGTCTGGGTTATCTTGTAGCATAGCAACTTCGGATTTCACTCTACCTGGAGAGTTGCCCGCTTGTTTGAACACATTGGCATCAGGAAGGTAGTGTCCCCCATGATTCTGTGGGGAGGGTTGTCCTGTTACTCGCCATGATGTGACAGTGAGTCAGGAACTGAGGGTACAGAGAAGGGCGTGGCGCCCCGGGGCTGCTCCCTCCTGGCCGCTCAGTGCAGCTGGCCCCAGGGCTGGTGTGGAGGGCTTGGGTTCCATCAGCTGCCTGTTGAGACCAAGGAGGGGAACACCAGTTTCCTTATCTGGGAAGGTGGCTTAAGGATACCTGTTCTTACCACCCCCCAAACAGGGTTATTGGAGATTCCAAAAAACACTGTCATTCGATAATAAATGTGTAAAGTACACAAAAAACACAAAGTGCTGTGCAAATGCAAAGTGTCATTTTTGTAGTCAGATTGCCATTTTAAAGCTGTGGATGTCTGTGCGTGTAAAAGAGGAGTAGCCTCATGGGTGCACCCTGGGCCATTACCAAAAGCCTTAAGCTGTTGCCGTGCAAGGGCCTGGGCCCCAGACTGTACTGATGGATTCTGTTCACATGCGTGTGCTACTGTCCCCGTCTGGAACTTGGTGACTTGGAATGCAGAATGCACTTTCCCACTGAACCAGTGTTGCAGAAGGTGCTGACATTCTCAGGCTAGCCCTGAAAAACCTATTTAACATGCACTGCCTAATTATGGGGTTGGTGGTGGGGAGGTGGAGGGTAGTGAGGGGCAATATGTATGTAGGAAGACTAAATCACTGAAATATTTTTCTGAAACTTTTTTTAGCTTTAAGATTGACACTGAGTAAATTATTTTAATTGGAAAATTATGTCTTTGCGCCTGTTCCACTTTCTTTTTTCCACCTTCCACCTCCTTAGAGACGCTCTTCTGTGACGTATTACAACAGCCATCCAGGCCGGTCCAGTTACGCTGCATTCCTTCCTCCTTCCCATTTCAGCAGACCTGCATCCAGCTAGAGGCTAGCAGATTGAATCAATATTCATTAAGTTAGAAATGGTTGGTGGTCCTAAGAACCTCAGCAACCCAGAGGAGTCCTGTTATTTAAAAAACAACAGGCCGGGGCGCAGTGGCTCACTCCTTAATTCCAGCACTTTGGGAGACCCAGGCGGGCGGATTACAGGGTCAGGAGATCGAGACCATCCTGGCTAACACGGTGAAACCCCGTCTCTATTAAAAACACAAAAAATTAGCTGGGCGTGGCGGCGTGCGCCTCTAGTCCCAGCTGTTGGGGAGGCTGAGGCAGGAGAATGGCGTGAACCTGGGAGGCGGAGCTTGCAGTGAGCCGAGATCGTGCCACTGCACTCCAGCCTGGATGACAGCCAGATTCCGTCTCAAAAAAAAAAAAAAAAAAAACAAAAAAACCCAGCGATGCTGGGCGTGGTCGTGGGCCTGTAGTCCCAGCTGCTCAAGCTAGAGGATCTCTTGAGTCCAAGGCCAATGTGAACAACATAGCAAGACCCAGTCTCAAAAAATAAATACATAAAATAATTTAAAAAACCTTGTTCACCTAAACAGATCTATAATTTATAGAACTCAAAGTGGTAATATTCAGGCAGTATGAAGGAAGATTTTTGGTAAGACTGGGGCAGCAGAGGTGCCCTTGATGGGCAAGGGCCAAGAGTGTTAACACAGTCATGCTTAATAATTTCTTCCCTTCTTCCAAGTCTGTTGATTATCTAAAGGTCAAGGGTTTCTCCAAGTGTCCATTGCATCTGCAGTGGAAAGGTGTGACTATCTATGTGCATTTTTACAATCGGAGGTTTGTGATTTGGAGACCGTCTAGATTTTGTAATTTCCTGCAGTGCCAAGTAGCCTGCCTGTGGTAAATGCCCAGGAAATATTGCTGACTCACTGACTTTGATTAGGAGCTCAGTCTTGCACTGGAGTCTCAATATTTAACATCTTGTGTCTTTGAGCTATTAAACTGTGGTATTGATTGACATTAGGCTTGCAGTCATGGCCGTTAGTTTCCTGGCTAATTTCTGATTTAAGCAGTTTTCCTGGCAAAGTAGATATGCTTCTATAATTGCTATTGATTTTGAGGGCTGTAGGCTCTCACCATTGGGCCTAGAATCTGGCACTAATGCATTGTCTGGAGCCTTTGTTCTCTCTGTGTTTGTGCAGAGCCTGGAGCCTGTGGAGACATTTTTCATTGAGGGAGAGTGGGATTGTCACAAAAGGTGTCTCAGGCCCTAGTGGGCTGCTTTAAACAACCATTTATTCCACAAAATGTTGATCACCTCCTGTGTTCCACTCATAGTTATGGGCACTGGGGATACAGCAGTGAACAAAACAGACTCCCCTCTGACAGCCCCCAAAATCCCTGCTCTTTAGACCTTAAATCTGGCGGAGAAAGAAAAGAGACAACAATTCCAAAAAGTGAATTTTTGGATTTTAAACTTTATATTTTCCCAAATTAATACCAGTTTCTGAACTTGGCAGGGGTGCATTTCCCTTTTAATCCAGCTGTTCCACAGACCTAAACTTCATCTTTTGCCTACCTCGGGGAAGTTTTGCTTAAAGTTATGGTGTCTTAAGCTGCCTTCCAGATTCAGTTGTGAGAATTAAATAGAAATGGAATGTTCCTCTTTTTCTCACATGAGAATCCTCTTCACTTGCCCTGGTGCCACACCCTATTCTAGTTGTAGGCCACACCAAAGGAAATTCCAGTCCCTTAAAAAAATTCTTTCCACCCATTCACTGCCTGGTATGTTTTTTCTTCTGCTGTTGCCAGAGGCAGTCCTCATCTACTTTCTGGAGGGACAGGTCGCAGTAGGGGTCAGGAGATGTCCATATTTGTCCTTCTGGGTGGTTCCATCAGATTACTTCCAAATCTCCCTTCTAGGATACACCCTGAAGCCTTTTTTTTTTGAGATGGAGCCTTGCTGTGTCACGCAGCCCGGAGTGCAGTGGCACGATCTCTCCTCACTGTAGCCTCCGCCTCCCAGGTTCAAGTGATTCTCCAGCCTCACCCTCCCGAGTAGCTGGGATTAAAGGCACCTACCACCATGCCGAGCTAATTTTTGTATTTTTAGTAAAGACAAGGTTTCATCATGTTGGCCAGGCTGGTCTGGAACTGTTGAGCTCAAGTGATCCGCCCGCCTTGGCTTCCCAAACTGCTGGGATTACAGGCATGAGCCACTGTGCCCGGCACACCCTGAAGCTTTTAATCCAGCTGAGCTTAACCTTGTTAGAGCACAAGTCGGTAGCACCCAGGTGGCCTGAGTTTTACCCCAGGTGTGGTGTAGAAATTTCTGATGCTAGGGAGTGACTGTGATATGAAAGCCCTTTGTCCATGCGCTTTGTCTCCCTGCCACACCCAGGCTACACACTAACCGCTCAGAGGAAATCAGAGTCCTAAAGCCGCTCATACATCCTGCCACTTTGATCCCTTCTTGCCAGGAGTTGTAGGTTACATTCCCATGTTGTCCTACGGACAGAGCTAGGACCCAAGTAGCCCTGACTGCACAGAGGTGGGGGCCATGGCTATATATTGATAAGAGGCTGCCCCGAAGGCTTTGTTAAGATTTGCAGAAGTTGATGATTTAAGCCTCCAGCTCTGAATGCATGGAACTGGAACTGCATTTGAAATGTCCAGCCTGAGGGAGAGAGAAAACTGAGGAAGGAGAGTGTGTTGGAAAAGAAGAAAAAAAGACTTTCTAATATAGAAAGATCTAGTATGTGTAAACCATCTCAAGATGAAATTGAATGCCTGTCGTGTGCCAGGCACTATGCTCAGATCTATGAGAAAACAGGAAGGAGTAGGTTGGAAATGCTGTGAGCAGATAATATGGAACACAGACTTTATACACACAACTCTAATGTTGCACAGACACACAAAAAGCTTCAGAAGCACGGGGCAAGGAGGGGTGTGTGAGAAAGGTGGCATTTATGATTTTCTGTATCCTAAAGACTCATTCATGTGTCAGCTAATTAAGATTGAGGTTCCTGGTGGAGGGAACTTAGAAAGTGCTGAGCGTGTTTAGGGAAGAGTTAACAGTCCAGTTAACTCTTCTGTGCAGGATGCATGTGTGCGCGCGTGTGTGTGTGTGTGTGCAGAAGGTATTTAAGGAAAGGTAGGTAAGTCCACAGTGTGGAAGATCTTGAATGCTGACATTGGACTTTTTTTCTGTAGGCGGCCAGGCCCTGCTGAAAATACAATATGTGGGCCATAAAACACTGAAATTGAGTTGTAGACTCAAAGGCCTGGATTTCCCAACCCTGAAAGTGCTTCATGCCAAGTGACATCATTCTTCCTGCCAGTCTCTTTCCACCCACTCCAACCCCAGATCAGGAGACCAGCAGAGAAAGGCTGTGAGAGCATGAGGCTGCAACAAGTCAGTAGGGAGCAAACAAATATTGATTGAGATCAGGCCACAGAAGAGACAAGCTAGAGCAAGTGCTGTGTGTCCCTCCTGCTCGGTTTGATCAAGGCCACTGGGCCGAATTCCAGGAATTCTGGGGAATGAGTTGGCCCTGTGACTCAGTCATTAATCAAGACCAGAAAACCAAGGGGAAGAGTATCTGCTTTCAAAAAGGTTCTGTTAAATAGAGATGCAATAGGTGGGTGGAGGATGGAGTACAGTGGGAACCCCTCTCCCCACCCAGTACATGCTTTTTTTTTCTGTTTTAAATTCCAGTGTGGCCTGTAGACTGTGAGTCCAGGACTGTGTACAGTAAGAGCTTTGATGGAGAAAATCAACTCTCCATACTCCCACCCCTACTCATTTTTGCTTTAAAATCTTCATTTGAATCATCCAGTCCCTGATTGATTCATCATGGTTGCTAGCCATCTGTTTTGTGGTAACGCATCAACACTCCACATTTAAACTGTGAAGTGGGTGTGTCCCTGAAACTTCTGGATTAGACTCAGGTTTGCCTGTGCAGACCAGCCCTGGTGCAGTATGTTTTTTTGTTGTTCAGATTAACATTTGGGCTTTCTGGAGCTGGTTCTTATTTCAGTTCAGTAGAATGTGTTTTTACTATTTGAAGTGTTGACTTTTAAGTTTTCTTTTGTTTAACCTTTTTGTAAACTTTTACCCTTCTTTTTGGGAGTGAAAACTGCTTCACTTGTCCTTTTTTTTTTTTTTGTAACCGCACTTTTGTAGTGAAGCAATAAAATACAATGAAATCTATAGAGTTTTTTTTTTTTTTTTTTAAAGAACAAACCCTTTAATTATTAGGTTGGTACAAAAGTAATTGTGGTTTTTGCTATTAAAAATAATGGCAGTTACTTTTGTACCAACCTGAATATTATAGTTCTTATGTTGAGTGTAAATGACTTGTTTCTGTAAATGACTTGTTTCTCAATAACTGCACGGATTTCATTAATGATCAGCCTTGCACTGGGGGCTTTTCTAGCCGGGCATTCACAGTCTCATTTATCAACCTTTTCAAGGCAGAAGAAACTGTTCTTTTCGTTAGGGTGGGGACAAGTGACCTGTTTTCCTAACCAAGTAGTGAATGATTTTAAACCAGTTTGAGGTGGGTATGGCTCTTATCAGTAAGTCTCCCTGTACCTCTAGTTTATTTCCTTAAACAAAAAAACTTTCTCTGATAAAGGGCTATTGTAATGATGTTGTCTAGTGACCCAGCCCTCCCTGGGAATGGAAGGCCCTGATGTGTAGATGTACTCATCAACAGATTAAATTTGCTGATTTTTTTTTTTTTTTTTTTCTTGTTTGCGAGTTGAAACCGGTCGGCCAGCTGGGTGAGGTTGAAGTGTTGGAAAGAATGGTGCAAACTGCCATTTTCATGTTCTTTAGAGAAGTCTGCCAGAAAAGGAGTAGTGGTTCTGCTTTTAATGGATTCATGAATTTTACACGGTGATGAGGAGTGAGTAGAGGTGGAATTGTCTCATACAGCATGTAGACTTCATTTTTAATTTTCATTCATAACAATAGGTACATTAAAGTCAGAGTAGTTGTTTTCAGTAAGAAAATTCTGCCTCCAGAGCAAATGTTTTGGTGAATAGGTAAATATGAGTACTGAGTCCCAATCACTTTGGCTCATCAGTATTTCCATAGGCAAGCTTAACTTTGCACCATTCAGAGACTTATATTTTAGGTTCCCCACAGGGCACCCCACTGGACATGGCTCATTTTCCAGCGTGTTCTCTTGTTCTCCTGCCACCCTGGGGCATTCTTCCTCTTCCCTTCTCCCCAGGCCTTCTCCCTTGCTTTAAGGCTGTGAGTCACCCTTCTCAGCCTAGGCAGTCAGCGCCTCCCTGTTAAGCCCTTAACTAATCCCTCTCTGATGACTATGATCTTTCTCTCTGTGTCTTAATCACTTGGAATGAAGAACCGTTGTGGTGAGGTTGAAAGGGCATTGGCTCAGGAGTCTGGGGATCTGGGTTTTGGCCCTGTCTCAGCTGCTTATTCACTCGGTGACCCTGTGCTAGACTTTCAGTGTGTCACGGAGGCACGAAGGGAAGAGAGCTCAAAGGTCCTGCAGGGAGGAAGTCTGCATTTCACAGTTTTATAAGTGTCTTTTGTATCCTTTCATATTTTACAGGCTCAGCATGTGCTTGGTATGGGTTCGTTGATTAATTCCTTCAGTATTACCAGTGTTTGTAACCTACAGTAGCACTGCCAAGACTTCCTTTTCCTGCTTTCAAGGATAGCAGCACACTGACACATTCTCATTAGTCAAATATACTATATTAGACTAATGTTTTAACAAACAGTGAATCGCACATCGCAAAGCCAACTTCGCAATATTTGATCATATGCAAAATGACTTTGCATTGCTAGGGGATTTGATGGAGTGGTGAAGCAAGCACTGTATTTTATTTCTTTTTATTTTGTTTTTTGGACCTCAAGATTTTATTGTCCTCATAATAAAACTAAAAGATGACGCTTAGAACTGGATCACTTGGCCCTTTCTTTTGTGATGTCCTCCCAGTTGAAAATGTTTGCATGTCTTCACAGCCAGCATTTTCTTAGATCTGCAGATGGGCTCAGCACACTCAAGCCTCAGCACAACCTCCTTTGTAGTTTTAGCCATTTTCAAGAAAATTGGCTTAGTCTGCCCACCATAGTCACTCTGCTTCTTGTCATAATGCCGCTTTCCCTTGGGCATACAGGGAGTCCTGGTACTGGGCCATTTAGTGGGGTTGGTGCTTGCCACACTTCTTACAGAAAGTGCAGTAAGTTTTAGGAATGTTCACCGTGTTTTCTGGAATGGTATCGTCATGGGAGAAAAGAGGCCATCTTTTATTTCTAGGGTAAAAATGTTTGCCATTAAACTCACATGAAGTAGGAAATATTTATATGGATACAAAAGGCACCTGCGTGGGATAATGTCACGTTTCATAGATACTGCTTTGTGCTAAGTGTGACTTTGTGGTTATTATGATGTTTGTGTGTCTTTTTTCTGCAGAATGGTTATAAATAATATAAATGTTATGCAAAATAGCAACTCATTGTTTTCAAGTTGATTTAGCACCTACATTATGTAAAGATACTCTTAAATCTGCAGGGGGACTGGGACTACGCAGGGAAGATGAGGTCAACCATATACTCTCTACTGCTTTGAATTGTACATATACATTTTCCATTTGAATACTTGGCACGTGTAGGGCACTTAAAACATTTCTGCCGAATGGATGAATTAAGTGGTATCAAAAAGTGCCCTGGCCCTGAAAGGCAAGATAGAGTTCTGTGGAGTAGGGGTCATGGTGACCCTGTTGGAGCAGATACTAAAGTGGTGGTGACTGTGGACAGGCAAGTCCCACTTTGGCCCTAGTCTACTTTAGCTGGGGAGTGAACAGAGGGAACTGAGGCTGGATTCTGATGCTCATCTTTGAAGGCTGGGCTCTGCTGGAGGACTGATTTCGAATGATGTTGAACGATTTTGACAAGATTAAATAGATTTAGTTGATGGTGGCATGCAGGACTAATTTGATGAAAGAGTAGCACAGTTGTGAAGGTGAAACTGAAAGGAAGATTTGTGGGGCTTTTAACAGTCTCAGGGTGTTGTGGCTGTGGGAGAAGAATTAACATGAATGGAGGGTGTAAAGAAGCCTATCAGATTGTGTTTGATCTGCACAGTACTGGGGAGTCCCATGTGGGAGCCGGGTAGGCAGCAGTCTACAAAGCTCAGAGCTTGAAAGACAGCTTGAAAGAACAACACAGTGAAAAGTTACGGTGTCTCTAGTTGAGATTTTCTAAACATCAGAACTGATGTGAGGTACCTAATTTCATAAAAAGTGGAATTTAATCTATACTAAGTGGAAACAACTCTGTTTGCAGCTCTGACTTGCTGGTCCTCTGTTTTTGCTTTTGTTTTACGTTTGACATTTTTTATTTTTTATTTCTTGCCTGTTTACGGTAGAGACTAGAATTCTGCACGGCAGAAGACAACAGTTTCTCCCCTGCTGCAGACCTGGTCCAGTTCTGAGTCCAGGGGTGATAGTTAAGGCCAGGGCTTGGGTGGTTTGATGTGAGTCCTAGGAATAGGAGTTTCACTCTGCTTTGGTAATTCTCGGGCTGAGGGATGCTGATGAGACCCTCTAGAATGTTTCTTGGTTCATGTTGAAGTTGGAGATTTCTTGCTCTGTCAAGAAGACTGTCAGCCTGGGCAACATAACGTGACATTATCTCTACTGAAAAAGAAGAAAGAAAAAAAAAAGCCAGGTGTAGTGGCACACACCTGTAGTCCCAGCTACTTGGGAGGCTGAGGCAGGAAGATCTCTTGAGCCCTGGAGATTAAGGCTGCAGTGAACTATGATTGCACCACTGCACTTCAGCCTGGGTGACAGAGAGAGAAACCCTGTCTCAAAAAAAAAAAAAAAAAAAGAGTGCTGGGTGTGGTGGCTCACCCTGTAATCCCAGTGATTTGGCAGGCTAAGGCCGGAGGGATTGCTTGAGCCCAGGAATTCAAGACCAGCCTGGGCAACATAGTGGGACCCTGTCTCTACTGAAACATTAAAAAAAGAAAAAAGAAAAAAAAAAGAAAAAAAGTCAAGAAGACTCAAACTTGTGGCTGTTACAAAGGTTTTGGGATTAAGATTGGGTTACGGCTCTCTGAGATCCTCTGGACCAGTACTACTCAATAGAAATAGAACGAGAGCTTCCTATATTGAAAATTTTCTAGTACCTACATTAAAAAAAGGCAAAATAAATGGGTGAAATTAAATGGAAATAAGATACACTCAAGATACCATAGTTGTAATTGTAATATATGATCAATATATAAATTATTGGGCTGGACACAATGGTTTATGCCCATAATCTCAGCACTTGGATCACTTGAGGCTAGGAGTCTGAGACCAGCCTGGGCAACATAGCAAGACCCTGCCTTTACCAAGAAAGAAATTATAAATGAGAGATTTTATATAGTTTTTTCATACTATGTCTTCAAAATTCAGTATGTCCTTTACACTTACAGCACATCTCAGTTTGAACTGACCACATTTCACATCCTTTGTAGCCACATGAGGCTGGTGGCTGCTGTATTGGATGGTTCTGCCACAGAGCAAGACTTTTTAAAATGGTCTTTTTTTTTTTTTTTTTTGAGACGGAGTCTCGCTCTGTCGCCCAGGCTGGAGTGCAGTGGCTGGATCTCGGCTCACTGCAAGCTCCGCCTTCCGGGTTCACGCCATTCTCCTGCCTCAGCCTCCTGGGTAGCTGGGACTACAGACGCCTGCCACTGCGCCCGGCTAACTTTTTTTGTATTTTTAGTAGAGACGAGGTTTCACCGTGGTCTCAATCTCCTGACCTTGTGATCCGCCCGCCTCAGCCTCCCAAAGTGCTGGGATTACAGGCGTGAGCCACCGCGCCTGGCCTGGTCTTCATTTTTTTGTTTGTTTGTTTGAGACGGAGTTTTGCTCTTGTTGCCCAGGCTGGAGTGCAGTGGCGTGATCTCGGCTCACTGCAGCCTCTGCCTTCTGGTTTCAAGCTATTCTTCTGTCTCAGCTTCCTGAGTAGCTGGGATTACAGGTGCCCACCACCAGGCCCAGCTAATTTCTGTATTTTTAGTAGAGACATGTTGGCCAGGCTGCTCTCTATCTCCTGACCTTGTGATTCGCCTGCCTCGGCCTCCCAAAGTGCTGGGATTACAGGTGTGAGCCACTGCACCCGGCCAATTGTCTTCATTTTTAGGAAAGTTTTAGGTTCATGGCAAAGTTGAATGGAAAATACAAAGAATGCCCATGTTCCCCTGTTCCCACACACGTATAGCCTCTACTATCGATATCCTGTATCAGGGTGGTACATTTGTTAGCGCTGATGGACCTACATTGACACATCATTATCACTCAAAGTCCATAATTTACATTAGCATTCACTGTTAGTGTTGTACATGGATTTTGACAAATATATGGCATGCATCCACCATTACAGTATCATATAGAATCATTTCACTGCCTTAATAATCCTCTTTGCTCTACCTGTTCATTTCCTCCTCCCCTGAATCCCTGATCTTTTTGCTGTCCCCGTAATTTCGCCTTTCCCAGAATGGTATGAAGTTGGAACTCTGCACTATGTTACCTTTTCAGTTGGCTTCTTTCACTTAGCAATGTGCAATTTAGGTTCCTCTGTGTCTTTTCATGGCTTGGTGGCTCATTTTTTTTCAGTGCTGAATAATATTTCATGTCTGAATGTACCAGTTTATTTCTAGAGCAATACTTTTTACAAACCAGCATTATACCCCATCAGTGGGACAAATTGGGGTGGGGAGGCTGTCTGAGAGTTGTGAGTGTGAGGGAAGTGGAAGGTCTTTGACTGACTTCACTGTGCATAAAAAGCTTCTGTGAGCATCAAGAAGAGGGGAGTGGTCTAGGGGAGAGCCCAGGATGAGAATCTTGCAAAAATACATCCTTCATCACAACTAAAGGCAAATCCTCTCCTCTTACATTTCCCCACTTTCTTTTTTTTTTTTTTTTTTGAGAGGGAGTCTGGCTCTGTCGCCCAAGCTGGAGTGCAGTGGCCGGATCTCAGCTCACTGCAAGCTCCGCCGCCCGAGTGTACGCCGTTCTCCTGCCTCAGCCTCCCGAGTAGCTGGGACTACAGGCGCCGGCCACCTCGCCCGGCTAGTTTTTTGTATTTTTTAGTAGAGACGGGGTTTCACCGTGTTAGCCAGGATGGTCTTGATCTCCTGACCTCGTGATTCGCCCGTCTCGGCCTCCCAAAGTGCTGGGATTACAGGCTTGAGCCACCGCGCCCGGCCGACATTTCCCCACTTTCTTCCCACACCAGGCTTGGGATCTGCTTAGTCCAAAATGTTCCTATAAGTTAGCAAATATCTATGTCAAATACTCTCGCCAAACCAGTTTTATGAAAATACTTAGACTAAGCAAACTGAAGAGAATAGAAAACTGAATTTGCATATGTGCAGTTTCCTTGATCAAAGAATGTTAAGGAAAAAGAGACCAAAGCAGGAGTCGCTGCAATTTAAATGCCGTTCCTGTCTATTTCAGGACGCAGCTCTACTCTATTTTCTTTATTTTTGGGGTGATTATGTTGATGACCTGTCTTGTCTCTGTTGAGATAATTTATCACGAATTGAGCACTCCTTATTGGCAGGGATTGGGCGTATCAGTTCCGAGAACTGTATGATTGCAAAGCTGGAAAGCCGATTCATCAGGCTGTCGTTTTGCTGCCCCATTAAGTATATTAACTGGAAGAAGATGACTTCATTTCAGCCATTTCGAATCTTAAATACAACAGATTCAATTCTTTATGGAATGAGTTAAGGTCAGAAAATCTGTCCATCGTCTTTCTCATAAATACTTTAATATCTTCCAAGTATCATTGGACTAAGAAAGTAATTATGGGTAATAATAAAGGTTCCAATTAAGAATTAGGGCAACATGAAAATGCCACTAATTTCAATTTACGTTGTAGCTTTCAGGTCCTTCTCAATATATTTAATTACTTATGGGAAATACAGAAGTAGTGGCTGGTTTGGCAAGCCCATCACCTTTTATGAGAAGTAGAAGTCTCAGTTTTATCCTGTCTGAACAGGTTGCATTAGCCACGGGGAACATTTTGTTTTTGTATTCACAAATCAGTCTCCCCAGGTTCTGTTTACACAGAGGAGGAGAAAGACTGGCTAGTTTAGTAGTCCATGCCAACCCAAGGCAGACCATCTCTGAGCTTTAGTTTTTTTCAATCATAAGATGAGAATTGCATCTATTTGCAAAAATTACTCTAATATCCTCAGATGAAATGGTCCAAGGAGTAGAAATTAGCATAATGAATCGCTGTGCTTCAGAGTAAAGGAAAGCCTCTTCATAAAGACTTTTTGATGTACTTTTTTTCCAGCTTCCTTCAAAATGTCTACTGTTCATGAAATCCTGTGCAAGCTCAGCTTGGAGGGTGATGTAAGTATATCAGTTTCACTTTATGTAATTTTTGCAAGTTGGACATCTCTGGATAACTATCTTACTCTCTTTCCTTGTACATCTAAGGAAGATGGGGACGTTTCAGACAGTCATCATTTGGTTCTCCTCTTTCTCAATACTTCAACTGTTCCTAGTAGTTCAATTTGAAGGAAATATCATGGCACTGGAAACTTTTCTTGGCCTCACATTAAAATTGGACAGAATTAGTGACACTGGAATGGCTGGAATTTTATTCTGCCATACTTAACATGTCATTGGTAATCATTGTTATGATGATACATGACTTTTAATGTTATGTCCTGGGATTGTATTACTGGTTGGCATAAGCCACAGCCATGTCAAAAATAATTCTGCATCTTTTGGATTTCTTACAGTGTCCAGGAAGTTATTCCAGATGAGGGCTTATACTTTTATTTATTTATTCATTTATTTTTTGAGACAGAGTCTCACTCTGTTGCCAAGCTGGAGTGTAGTGGCACGATCTCGGCTCACTGCAACCGCTACCTCCCGGATTGAAGCGATTCTCCTGTGAGTAGCTGGGACTACAGGCGCGCACTGCCACACCCAGCTAATTGTTGTATTTTCAGTTGAGACTGGGTTTTCCCCATGTTGGCCAGGATGGGCTTGATC
>NW_012106731.1:1464545-1465251 GCF_000951045.1 Mandrillus leucophaeus
TCACCGTGTTAGCCAGGATGGTCTCGATCTCCTGACCTTGTGATCCGCCCGTCTCGGCCTCCCAAAGTGCTGGGATTACAGGCTTGAGCCACCGGGCCCGGCAAGGATATTTCTTTTAAAAAACCAAGAATATAATGAAATTGTTATAATTCATTTGTTTCGTTTTTCACTTTGACTATTAGGGAGTTCAGAACTAAATTGAATTTTCTTTCATAGGAAATATGTGAACCTAGACATTCTGTTGCATTTGTTTCTTTTTTTACAATTAAAAAATTTAAGCTATATGTGAAATAAAATTATTTCAAATACTTTTAGAATCAAGTGGAATATAAATTGTGAATATGTAAAATAACTAATGATACTATACATCTTCCAGGTCATCTTGGCAGAAATGGCTTTTATACAAACTCAGCACTAATGCTGGTTTATAGCCATATCTGACAGATCTTTCAAAATATGCTTTGATTGAAATTAAAATGCAATGTATCACTCAACAGAGGTTGACAGTGACTTGGGTCACATGGTACAAGACCCTCTGTATTGTTCATGGTACTTGCCATCAAAATGTTCAAATTAGTGGAGCCTGTGAAAGCACAGGTTGTATGGAGTGTAAATAAAGCCTATAGAGTTTTTTAAAAAGTCTTTTTTCTTCTTGAAACTTGGGCATGCTCTTTTTTTTTTTTTTTTTTTTTTTGAGATGGAGTTT
>NW_012106731.1:1465442-1473862 GCF_000951045.1 Mandrillus leucophaeus
TGTTAGCCAGGATGGTCTCGAACTCCTGACCTCGTGATCCGCCCGTCTCGGCCTCCCAAAGTGCTGGGATTACAGGCTTGAGCCACCGCGCCCGGCCGTGCATGCTCTTTTTGACAGTAATACAAACTGCATGTTGAGGTCTGACAAATTCAGGTGCTAAATAATTTGTTTCTCTAATGGACTTAGATTGTTTTTGCTATCAGGTTTTATAAGAGGGCTTTTCGTGTAGCCTCTGAAGTTACTCTACTTTAGTATATTTCTATGTGTGGAGAGGTGGGGCAGAAATAGAAAATGTCACATGTTCCCCAGTATTTTAAGGAAAGAAAAGATAACTCAACTTTGCCTCACTAATTTGATTTCAGACAAGTGGATTTTATAGGTAATAGGTTCAATTCTCTATTTAATTTCATTTCCAGAGGCACTGTAAAATGACACAAACCTTTTCCCTACTCACTGTTTTTGGAACAAGACAACGTATCTCCTGGTGAATGCAGTCATATGTGATATGGCTCAATGGCTGGACTGCCTGCCTTGTAAATAACTGATGGCACTCTTAATAAATGGGAAAATGTTTTTCCTTAGGTTTCATCCACATTTTATAGCTACCACAGCAAACACACTGAGCATTTCAAAATAGCACTTTGCCTTTTTCCTGAATGTGTGCTCCGTGTCATCAAGTTCATCTTACTGGAAAGTTTACGTGGTGAAATTAGATGGAACATACTTTGATAATGCATTGCATGTCAGAGTTACAAATATTAACTGGATTTAATATTTGGCCAAGATAGTCTTCACAAGTGCATTTGGAAACATTTGTCAAATACTGAACTTAGATTTCTGGCCTGTCCTGGGAGACATCTAGGAGGAAAGCATCTTAGTTGCTCACCTGTACAGTCTGAGTGCTAATAAAATGGAATGTCGTGGGTGCTGGGTGGTTTATAATGTGTTGCCTGTGGGTGGAGAAGTAACTCAGGGATCTTGGCCTTTTCACTCTTTACAGAAACTGCACCAAGGCCAAGTCATCACATTATATGGGCATTGTTTGCGGGGGAGTTGGGGTGGGTTGTAGGATGGGAGCCTTGATGTTGAGGGGTGGGCAGTGATGCTGCCTCCACCAGCCATCAGCCAACCACAACTAGATTGTCCATCCTCTTTGTCTGCCCTTTGCTTTGGGACTGGGTAGGAGGGAGAGGGAAAACTGTAAGAGCATTTCAAAGAAGGAGGGAAGTTAATACCTTGAAAGGAGAACTGATGTAGAAGCGTGCCATTGTCCTTACCTCAATCTGGAATGGGAGAGATTCCCACCTGTCAGATCAGGAAGGATAATGAGCTTTGAAAAGCACTGAGAGGCTGGGCGTGGTGGCTCACACCTGTAACCCCAGCACTTTGGGAGGCCAAAATGGGAAGATCACTGGAGCCCAGGAGTTCAAGAGCAGCCTGGGCAACATGGAGAAATCCCATCTCTAAAAAAAATGAAAAAATTAGCCCAGTGTGGTGGTGGGTGCCTGTAATCCCAGATACCCAGGAGGCTGATGTGGGAGGATCACCTGAGCCCAGGAGGTTGAGGCTGCAATGAGCGATGATCACACCACTGCACTCTAGCATGGGCAACAGAGTGAGATCCTACCTAAGAAAAGAAAAAAAAAAAAAAAAAGAAAAGCATTGGGAAAGGAGGAGGGTGTGGTTTAAAAAGCAATAAGAAATCTTAGCAAGAGTGGAGGGTGGTAGGCAGAAGGAATGGTGTTAACGAAGGCAGAGGGAAGGATACAGAGGAGAGAGGGGAGGAAACACAAGGAGGATGTGGGCCGTCTGGTCAGACCACTTTGGTGCCACAGTGGTGACCAAAGTAAAGAGGCGGAAGAAGCTGCTTCCATCATTGATCTGCATTGTAAGCTCAGCAACACCAGCCCACTAGAAATTCGTGTGCCTGTAGCAGGAACTTGACTAAACACTCTTGTCACTGAGGCATTTCCATATTTTCAGCTTATTTCAAATTGTTGCCAGCCCAGTATAATGGTCTTCAGAGCCTTCCTGAGTAAATAGTGGCTTCAGGTCTCCAGCTTTGCATTGTCTACTTTTGAGCTCTCATGAAAAGTAAGATGAAAAGTTGAAATTGAGACAGCATATTCTAAACTAGCTGAGCCTTTGAAGAATTCTTATTAGAAAAAATGAAATTACTTGCATGAAGTGTGATGGTGTGTTAATACTTACCTAGTTACTTAGTATGAGAATGATTTGAATTGTTAAAATAAACAATAGGAAAACAGGAATTGTTATTTCAACAAGAGAATTTTAAATGTGTGTCATTTGAGTATGTTTATCTTTTAACCTCAGCACTCTACACCCCCAAGTGCATATGGGTCAGTCAAAGCCTACACCAACTTTGATGCTGAGCGGGATGCTTTGAACATTGAAACAGCCATCAAGACCAAAGGTAGGTGATACATTTGTCCTCCTCTTGTCAGGGTCTTACTGAGACATTTTTGGTTGTCTCTTTATTCTCCCTCAAATTGCCATACATTGGTAATTTGAAATTGTCATTGAGCTTTAATGGAGTGAATCCAGACCTGGCTCAACCCATGCCTCCTTTCCTTCCTTCCCTCCTTCCTTTCTTTCTTTCTTTTTCCTTCTCTCCTTCCCTCCTTTCTCCCTTTCTTCCTTCTCTCCTTCTTTCTCTTTCTCCCTCCTTCCTGCCCTTCCTCCCTCCCTCCCTCCCTTCCCTCCCCTTCTTTCTTTCCTCCCTCCCTTCCTTTCTTTCCTCCCCTACCCCCCACTTTCTTCTCTTTGGCGAGATCTACAACATGAGATAGTATTTAAACCAAGTAGTGGTTAAAGGAAATCAGTCTGGGAGCCAGATCTGGTCCTAGGGGTATGCGTTTGGGTGCAGCTCTTCACTTTGAGGCTTCAGTCCCTCTTCTGCAAGGAAAAAGTTGGTCGTGGTGGTCCCTAAGGGCACTTCTTGTTCCAAGTTCCCTTGAATTTAATTACATTTGCTGGAAAAATGCTGGGAAAATCTTACTGCATTGCTCTTAGATTGATCTAGAGAGTGAAAAATTCAGACTTTTTTTTAAATCCCTGTAAGTTCTGCTGCTCCTTAGGCCTGGAGCTGGAATTAGAAGAGCTGTCAGAATGAGTATATTTCCTCAAGTTCTAGGATGAGTAAGAGAAGACCAGGAGGCATAAAAACCCTCCTCTTGAAATAAAACAAAGTGCCAATGGGTTAGGGTTGAGGAAGAGCTTCTTATGGTCATTATATTGTTTTCTGGGTCTACAAAATAGGATGTTCAGACTTTCTGGGCTTATATTAATGAAGCAATCCTTGGGGTTGCCCCATCCCCTGAAAAATATTGCAGTTCTTGTGGTGACTTTTGTGATTCTCCACTTTTCCCCCCTTGGATAAAGCACTTCCTTTCACCATGAGGCCAGATTGGGATACAGACATGACCCAGCACAATTAGAGCTGCTGCTGGTTCATACCCCGGGTAAAGAGCCATGTCACATTTTTCTCTTCTATGTACAGCGTTTTAGCTTACTGACACACTTAGACAGTTCACAAATGGTTCATTGAAAGACTGAGAAACCTCAACCAGGATGACCTGGGAACCTGTAACTAGGATGATGTCCTGGTTTATGCCGGCGTATTTATTAATAGTGCACCTTGCACTCTCAGAACTGTCTTATTTTGGAGGATACATGGTATGGTCACCTTTCCTAAAACCGTGTAGAATCTGGTAACCTTGTTTCCAGAGACAGGAAGGAGAGTAGAAAAATCCATTTCACCTTCTATGGTTCTAACAAGATGTGAGGATTTATTTGCATCATCTGCCTCAGGGAAGCCTTATGTTCTGTGTGGTTGCTGTGGACCACCCCCAGATGACTGTCTGCACAGCTGAGGGCAGAATAATGAAGCATCCAAATTAGACTTTTAACAAAAAAAAAATCTCTTTTTTTTTTTTTTTTTTTTTTTTTTTTTGAGATGGAGTTTCGTTCTTGTTGCCTAGGCTGGAGTGCAATGGCGTGATCTCGGCTCACCGCAACCTCTGCCTCTTGGATTCAAGCAATTCTCCTGCTTCAGCCTCCCTAGTAGCGGGGATTACAGGCACACATCACCATGCCCAGCTAATTTTGTGTTTTTAGTAGAGACAGGGTTTCTCCATGTTGGTCAGCCTGGTCTCAAACTCCTGACCTCAGGTGATCCGCCTGCCTCCGCCGCCCAACGTGTTGGGATTATAGGTGGAGCCATCTCGCCCAGCCCAATCTTTTTTTTTTTTTTTTTTTGGTGCTTTTAAATGACCATTCTTGCCAAAAGTTACTAATCAGAAAATTAAACTACAATCTGCAGGGCTTGTTTCACTACAGTCAGTTCCAGTCAGTGGAGCATAGTGGATGAGAACGTGTGTGAGCCCAGGTTCAAATGCTGGCTCCACAGCTCACTCATTAGCCATCTGACTTGGAAAACACGGAACTGATAAGACTGAGTTTCCTTGCCTATAAAGGGGCGCTAATCAAAGTTCCCACCTCACGGGATTGTTGTGAAGTATGAAGCATTTAGCACGATGCCTGGCATATAGATGGTACTCAAAATATGTTACCTTAAAACACACACACACATGCACACACATGCACATCCACCTCCTTGTGGTCTGCTTTCCTAAAACCCATGCTACTTCACTATTTAGATGTGCCTAGATTCATGTGGTTTCCCAACATGCCATTGCAGCAACCCTAAGTTTAACAGTTAACTCATCTAGCAAAGATGGTGCTTTTCCCAAGCATGGGACAAAGACTTCTTTTGTCCCTGCGTGAGAAAGCACTTAGTGCACTGGAATGTAAAGATTGCGCAAATGAACTCTGGTCACAGCTGAAACTCTCATGGTAATAAAAATACCTTCAGGCCCTTTTGGAGTTAGTAGAAAAATACTCTAGTTTTTAGACAGAAACGTCTGGAGGGCTAAGGCTTAGATTCCAACATTCCAGTTTGATCAAAAGCAGCTGACGTTATCATTATCATCATTGCAACTATTTATGAAATGTTCATTGTGGGCAGATATTGCACCAAGCACTTCAGGAACATTTATCTTAGGTGAACTTCAAAGTAACCTCTGATGTAGTATTCTGTCATCCCCAGTTTTTGGGTGATTTAAGTCAGAATTAGTATGCCTGAGGTCTTTTGGCCTTGGATCAAACTGGGATTTGAACACAGCTCTGTCCACCCCTAGGCCTGTGTTCTTAGGCACCATGATGTAGCACCCACCTGTGAGGAGTGGATTTTTTTCATTGCCTTGAATTATTTTCAGATATGAAAAACATTGTGTATCTGTGGTCTTACTGACTTTCTATTAAGTCTCATATTTGTGGTCTACCTTTAGATTCCCCATCTTCCTTTTTTTTTCCCCCCCAGACTTAATGTCCAGTGAGTTTCACTTAGGACCACTTTTTATTTATTTTATTTTTATTCATTTATTTTTTTGAGACAGAGTCTCACCCTGTCACCTGGGCTGGAGTGCAGTGGTGTGATCTTGGCTCACTGCAACCTCTGCCTCCCGGGTTCAAGCAGTTCTCTGCCTCAGCCTCCCGAGTAGCTGGGATTACAGGTATGCACCACCACGCCAGGCTAATTTTTGTATTTTTAGTAGAGAGGGGGTTTCACTGTCTTGGCCAGGCTGGTCTGGAACTCCTGACCTTGTGATCCACCCGCCTTGGCCTCCCAAAGTGCTGGGATTACAGATGTGAGCCACTGCTCCTGGCCTATTTATTTGTTTACATATTTTTTTTTTTTTAAAGACAGAGTCTTACTTTGTCACCAGGCTGGAGTGCAGTGGCACAATGTCAGCTCACTGCATCCTCTGCTTCCCCGGTTCAAGCTACTCTCGTGCCTCAGCCTCCCAATTAGCTGGGAGTATAGGCATGTGCCTCCATGCCCAGCTAATTTTTGTATTTTTAGTAGAGACAGGGTTTTGCCATCTTGGCCAGGCTGATCTCAAACTCCTGGCCTCAAGTGATCCACCGACCTCAGCCTCCCAAAGTGCTGGGATTACAGGCGTGAGACACCGCACCCGGCCTACTTAACTTATTTTTGATGCTTAATGATTTTAGAGAGTAACTAGGTTTTGCAAGTCCATTGGTCCTTTAAAATAATTTCTAGATAGTTGGCATTGTTAAAACCCTAAATCCTTTTAGGAAACTATTGCGAAGAAAGAATATGACATTCATAAGAGCTCAGTGTTG
This sequence comes from Mandrillus leucophaeus, assembly GCF_000951045.1. Lineage (NCBI taxonomy): Eukaryota > Metazoa > Chordata > Mammalia > Primates > Cercopithecidae > Mandrillus > Mandrillus leucophaeus. The sequence goes on from NW_012106731.1 coordinate 1,471,671, forward strand.
ATATTAGCATTGGTTATGATAGTGAAAAACTAGATACATCTTTTATTTGGGAAGTATGTCTTGAGGTATACTTCCCTATAATCATTAAGTAAATGATTAAAACTGTAGTACATAAATAATGTGTAACTCCCTGTATTACATAGAATGTCTGCAGAACGTAGATAGGAAAAATAAAGTTTGTCAATAATTTTCAACATCTTTGTTGAGATACAGTTCATCTGCCATATGATTTGCCTATATAAAGTGTACATTTCAGTGTTTTTAGTAGTGTATTTGCAGAGTTGTGCAGCCATCACCACAGTAACTTCCCTAACACTCATTTTAACATCCATTCACCTTAAATGTGTCAGTTGCATCAAGAAATGGAAATGGAATAGTATATGCTATGTGATCACAACCACAACGATTTTTTTTCTTTTTTTTTCTTTTTGAGGTGGAGTCTTACTCTGTCACCCAGGCTGGAGTGCAGTGGCACGATCTTGACTCACTGCAACCTCTGCCTCCTGACAGAACCCTCCTGGGTTCAACCAATTCTCCTGTTTCAGCCTCTTGAGTAGCTGGGACCACAGGCGTGCACCATCACACCTGGCTGATTTTTGTATTTTAGTAGAGAGAGGGTTTCACCATGTTGGCCAGGCTCCTCTCGAACTCCTGACCTCATGTGATCCTCCTGCCTTGGCCTCCCACGGTGCTGGGATTACAGGTGTGAGCCACCGTGCCTGGCCTATGATTTCTTTTAATCAAAAAAGAAAAAGGGCATTAGCGATGGAAACAGATGTACCTCACTTCATGGTGCTTCCTTTACTGCACTTTGTAGATATTGTAGTTTTTACAAATTGAAGGTTTGTGACAATGCTATTCACTTTATGTATCTGTGCCAGCATTTTTTAGAAATAAAAGTATTTTTTAAATTTAGGTATGTATTGTTTTTACACATAATGCTATTACATAATATAATATAATATAATCACACTTTTGTATGCATTGGGAAACCAAAAAATTTGTGTGACTTACATTGTTGCTATATTTGCTTTATTGTGATGATCTGGATCCGAACCAGTAGTATCTCTGAGGTATGCCTGTATATGGAATTGTGGGCAATTGATCCTTTTCCTTTCTTGCGCTTTCAGTATATTCTGTATTTCTGTATTTTGCAAATTTTCTATGATGACCTGTATTACTTTCATAGTGGAAGGCAGTAAACTTAATTAAAAACAAAAATGAAGTCATTCATTGGAAAGGATAACAACCCTTTTGTTCTTTTCTCCTTCTCGTTGATATTATTAGATACTGGATAACTAAAACCACTTAAAAATGAGCTAATTAAGATCTTACCTTCTTTTTTTTTAAAATGCCTTTTACCTTAAGTGTCATTAAGAAGCTTATACCACACCTTGGCCCCACTCCCACCTCAAACCCTTCCTCGGAAAGACACAATACTAAGTAGTTGGTGTTTCCTTGACATCAAAGGACACGGTATAAACCTCAAGTGTTGATAGAAACAAAAGCCAAAGGACCATGTGACGATGACTGTCTGGGCCTCTTTCTCTCCTAGATGGGGGTAGCCATGTGTCTACATGTGTATGTGAGTGTGCCGGGATGTTACCCGCTCCATGTGACGTTCCATTGATTTCCCTGTGGTCTGTGGACTCTCAGGAAGAAGAGCTGGGAGCAGGCCACCTTGGAGGAGTCTTAATCAGCTGCTGTTGAGTACATGGATGGTGCACAGGAGCAGGCCTGGAGTGGGATGATGGCTAGGAGGGCAGAGCTGGTCAGAGACCTGTTGGGGGGCACTGCCTGCCATGGCCAGGGCATGGCTGCAGGAGTCATGAAGGCTGTTCTCACAGATGAGCTGTCAGTCACACCTGCTCTTCTTGGTTTAGCTCCTCACTTACAGCCCTCTGTTAGAGGAGAGAGACTACTTTTCTCAGCCAGGCTGCCTCCTGGCACCCTCGAGAGAATATATTCCTAATTGCTGTGCTCAACTGAATGAATATACCTCCAGGTATGCAGACAAAAACAAAAAAAAAAACTGTCCTGGATCACTTTCCAGTGCTTGGGAAGCGGCTCTTATTCACCCCTTCCCCTAACTCTTGTCACCCCTCTCCTGTGAGCTGTTATGGCATCTGTCTTTTTTTTTTTTTCTTTGAGATGGAGTTTTGCTCTTGTTGCCCAGGCTGGAGTGCAGCGCA
>NW_012106731.1:1474197-1476050 GCF_000951045.1 Mandrillus leucophaeus
GCCCCCGGGTTCCCGCCATTCTCCTGCCTCTGCCTCCCGAGTAGTTGGGACTACAGGCACCCGCCACCAAGCCAGGCTAATTTTTTTGGATTTTTTTAGTAGAGATGGGGTTTCACGGTGTTAGCCAGGATGGTCTCGATCTTCTAACCTCGTGATTTGCCTGCCTCAGCCTCCCAAAGTGCTGGGATTACAGGCGTGAGCCACCGCGCCCGGCCTATGGAGTGTCTTTCTGGCTTCATCTCTAGCTCTATTCATGGCCCTCTACGGAGCACGCCTCTGCCTTTGTTCTTTGAGGAGCATGCAGCCTCCTTCCTCCCCACCTCAAACATCCACACAGTTCCCACTCACCTCTCGGTCCGGGCCAGTGCACAGCATCAACAAACTTTTTCTGAGAAGGCAGAACCAGCTATTTTTTGGTCTGTGTTCTCATCATACTCTACATATTGTGCTTATGAGAAGGGGAGGAGAAGCACAATACTCCTAAAATCAAAATAAGTCTGTTTTGTTTCTAATTTGAAGGCATCTCAGTATTTTTTGCCTATGCTGCGTAAACCAAATGCAGGATTGTTTTGTGTATGCGCCGGCTTGAGGTAGACTATACGACGACTTACCTTAATTTATGTCTAGTTAGAAACTGAGTAAAGTCATGCAAAAGTAGTAATACTGCTTAATTAACAAGAGGTTGCTGAGACTTAATCTGTAGGAGTCTCTTGGTTTAGATTGGCCTTGGGTTAAATATATACTGTGGCGTGTACAACACAGCTGTGAATGGTTTACCATATGGGTCCAAATAACTAGAAAGGAAAGTCAGCTAAATTAGAAAAGGATGAATCTAGACTCCAGAAAATAGATTGTAATTAGCAGCAGCACAACCCCAGAGTTAGCGTAAGTGCCAATAAACTGGTACAGCTTTGGTCTGTCTCTGGAAGGGGAGGGTAATGAGTTGCCCTGTTATTATTGCCAGTTTTGATTTTAGCAGTATTTGTGTTCTCCGGAAGGGATGCAAAAGCCGGTGATTTTTTTCCCCCCTTCCTCAGAAGCGCAAGTATGGAAGCATAACTGCACCAAGTTTTGCACTTATTTTTTTCTTATAGTTTTAAAATAGAACTGCTTAAGATTTCTGTGGCCAAAAGACTAACATCCCACGCCACTGCAGAACACGCCAGGATGGATATTTTTGGTTTCACCTGCACACCAGGTATATTCATTTGGCTGAGCAGAACAATTAGAAATATATTCTCTTAAGGGCGCCAGGAGGCAGACTGGCTGGGAAAAGTAGCCTCTCTCCTCTAACATAGGGCTGCAAGTGAGGAGCTAAACCAAGAATAGGTCTGAGTGTGAGCTCTTCTGTGACTCGTGTAGCCCAGGGCCCTCTCACCCTCCTGGAAGGGAATGGACCCTTCCCAGTTGCTGAGGCCTTTCTCTCTGTGTTCAAGTTTACTTTAGACTGACTTCTCATCTTACAGCAGTGCTGGGAACAAAGAGGCCAGTGCTGAGTCACAGCCGCTCTGACTCCGCCAGCACAGATTTTCTTTGTAATGATATTTGTCTATGTAGCTATGTAGGTGCCAGACCCGAGCCAGGTAGCTATCAAACACTGGAAAAGGAGTCCCTGGAGCTTTTCTAATTGTAGGCATCAGCTTTCATCACCTGCCTCTCTTCAGCTCTTTCTTTTTTTAAAAAAAAACAAAACTGTTACCTCTTTTCCCTGAGGAAATCCAAATACCAGTTTCACCTAGGGACAATGGCCGTAACTGGATTCTAATCTGGTGTCAGCAACGCCAAGAAAGTTCTCCACTGTCCAGTGAGTTAAGGGTGGCTATGTTGGTTTCTCTCGCATCTGTTCACATTTT
>NW_012106731.1:1476930-1480906 GCF_000951045.1 Mandrillus leucophaeus
TTTCCAGAGCACTACATTGTGGCTGCTACTTATCTGGAGGCCTCCCCTGGCGTCTGTCAGCCAGCTGGGTGTCCTGTCTTGGTGAGAGACGCTCTGGAGACAGTGCTCGCTTGTGCTGGATGACCCAGAGGGGCAACTTTGATAGCAGGGGTTCCGGGCCAGCCAGCACCATGGTGAAGGTGCTTTGGGTAGTCCTATGGCTAGAGGGGAGCTTTTCTTTCCCTAAAATTTCTCCCAGTAGGTGGGTGACTGGCTGGCATACTAGGCTTGTTGGGAAGGCCTACCTCCCTCTGCCGAGTTAGTAATGTCTCTCCTCAGAAGAGAGTCTTCTAGCTCTTTCTGTTGAAAAAAACCTCAGCTGGGTTATCCCTTTAGTGGCCATGCATTATTACCAGGTGGAAAATCATTACCTACAGATTACCAAGTGTAAGTGCATTTGTATGTAAAAATTTCAGCCCAGTTCTCTACACATTTGACACATTATTGTCCCATATCCTTTATAGGAGCTAGATGGTGGAGCGTGGTATGAAAAAGTATCAGAGTATAATTTTAAAAAGGTACAGACTTGACTCATAGGATAAACATGTATTGAACATTTATTTAACACATTGAGGTAAGGCTGGTTCAGAGGGAATTTGAGATACTGGATGTTGGTAAGTGTTGAGAAAAGAATGTTGGAATAAGATTGTTGTGCCAGGCTGGGTGTAGTGGGTCTTGTCTGTAATCCCAGCAGGCAGGAGGGCCTGGGCAACAAAGGGAGACCTCATCTCTAAAAAACATTTTTAAAAATTAGCTGGGCGTTGGTGGTGAGTGCCTGTGCTTCCAGCTACTCAGGAGGCTGAGGCAGGAGGATCATTTGGGCCCAGGAGGTCGAGGCTACAGTGAGCCATGGTTGTACCACTGTGCTCCAGCCTGGTCAACAGAGTGAGAGACCCTGTTTAAAAAAAAAAGAAAGATTGTTGAGCTGGATACAAGACCATTCATGTTCTATAGGGCAGTGAAGCCACAGCCTTTGGGGTTATCCTTTCTACTGGACCACAATCTACAAGTTAACATGTAACCCCGCAGAGTGTATGCCCAAATCAGTAGAAAGTAGCATGTCAGGTAAGACAGGTCCCTTGAGCATGAGTCTTTGGGTCTGTGAGATAGTGCTTCAGCACATACCTGGAGGATATGCTGTCTTCCTCTTGCTTTATTTTCAAGTTTTGCATAATTTTCTATCACAGGAGGCAGAGTTGCCCAGTGCAGTGAGCCAAGGTCTTTAGTCCTGGTTTGAATCTCAGCCCCGCAAGTGTCTTGCTTGTGTGACCTTGAGCGAGTCTCTGCCTTCTGTGAGCATTGGTTTCCTCATTAGTACAACCGGGATGACAGTGGCACCCACCTTAGATAGGTGTGGTGAGAATTACATGATAGAATATGGGCATCTGATAAAAATGCCTGGCACATAGTAGGTGCCTAGTAAAAAGTTATTATTATTTTGAGATGGAGTTTCGCTCTCGTTGCCCAGGCTGGAGTGCAATGGCACGATCTCAGCTCACTGCAACCTCCGCCTCCTGGGTTCAAGCGATTCTCCTGCCTCAGCCTCCCGAGTAGCTAGGATTACAGGCGTGCACCACCACACCTGGCTAATTTTGTATTTTTAGTAGAGACAGGGTTTCTCCATGTTGGTCAGGCTGATCTCAAACTCCTGACCTCGTGATCCGCCCACCTTGACCTCCCAAAGTGCTAGGATTACAGGCGTGAGCCACGAGGTTACTATTAGTATAATAATAAGGCAAAAGGTTACTATTATTGTAATAAATGAACTATGCCCACATGTACACACCCATAGCTCTGTGGCGCTGTCCTGTCTTTGTGGCATGCCTCTGACCTTCTTTTTGTAAAGATGATTTTTTTCTCAGCTTTGATACTTGTATGCTCAGTAATCTTAAGTCGTGGTCTGCCCCATAATCTAGGTAAGGAGAGGATCTGGACAGTTTTCCTTTGTTTTCCAAGTCGGCCCCCACCCTCCTGAGACCTTCATCAAACACAAATGAAATCCATTTTCTTTGTGCATTCAGTGTGTCTCGGCAGATGTGAGTCAGCATCCTGTTCAGAACGGCTGTTGGTGCCTTGCCATGGACAATAAAGACACACATTTTCCATGGAATGCCAGGCGCTGGAGCTGACTTGGGGTTTCCACCCGCCGAGAGGAGGAGGAAACTCCAGGAGGCTGATTTTGTGGTTTTGGATGCAGCCATCATTTTAAACTGCCAATGTTCTCTATGCTTGGAAAATACGGTGAATGATTTATGGGACCCAGGACCCCCAGGTTTCTCCTGGCACCCTGCTGTCAGCAGCGCCTCCCCATGGCATTCCCTTGGCAAAGCTGTTGCTTCAGATTAACTGGCATTTGGAACAGTGACTGACCTCTGGGGTGCCCATGATCCAAGTGTTGAAAATATTGTTGTAGTTAGCTAATTAGATTAGCTGGCTATTTTTGTTCAAGGAGTAAATGCTTAAAGACTTCCTTGTGCTGTTTCCCATCAGGAGCCAAATACGTTTGTGTCTTGGTTCCTCACCAGTGTTGGAAAAGTGTAACTTCTATTAGTTTTGAAAAAAAATTGTAAAACATCTGTCTGAATTACAGAATTCATGTTTTCATCCACATTCTGTGGGATCACCGTATCCACATCACTCTTCCTTGTGGAGAGCCTTTGCTTAGATGACTTTGTGATCACTCATATCAGACACAGGAGGAAGAGGATGGAAAAGGAAGTGTTATTCAGGTTTTCTGTTTCTTCTTTATGCCCTTGCCCCACCCACACAGTTTCTTTAGACCCTGGGCCCTTCCGCCTAGCAAACACTTCCTTAAGCACTGGAACACGACAGGTCAGAGAGTATAAATCAAGGAAGGCAGAGCCCCATCTCCCGGGCATCTGGCACTATATTGAATTTAGAGCTTTTCTGGTGTCCTGGCACTGGCTGTGCATTGTTGATGATGATTGTGCTGACATAAGTATTCGAGGTTCCCTCTGAGTCCTTCAGTTGCATCCTGGGTAGAAATGGTGAGTAACCGGATGACCTTTGCAGCCTCAACCTGTACTGAATAATTTTTCACAGGAATAAATGGCCTCACCAATTACAATAGCAGGGCAAGAGGAAGCAGCAGTGTTCTAGAGATAAGATGGTTCAATCCCATTTGAAGATGCATGTATTTGGTATTGCAATATAGGACATGACTTAAGTGGCTTTGACTAGGCAGTTGATCCTGGCTTCATGATTTTTTCCTCTTTCCAGTTCAGTTTGAAACATGCAGACAATGGTATGGGAGAAATAGGTGATGCAGGTGAGGTTCTTGGGCAGGGCGGTGGAACGGGAGTCTTCTACTTGCAGAAATAGCCTCCATTTCATTTCCTTGTAGTTAGTGGCGTTAGCACTTGTGCAATGCATTACGGCTGTTCACTTGTAAAGTCCCAGCACGTTAGATACTGCCTCTCAGCTGGCTGTTAGCTTGGTAAATAATTTAGGTAAAATACATTTCGATTCCTTCAGACTATGGTTGTTGCTGCCTCCTAGGTAAGATTCAGGTTAACCACCCAGGCTCTTTATGGGGATTTCCAGTAATTGGATTAAATTCTATCTCTGCTGGCTGGACACTTAGCTGCTATGGAAAGAAAGGCAGAAAGCTGTTTCGTTGACTAAGAGTGCGGGACTGCATCACAGCTTGTGGAGTGAACTCTTCAGATATTACTTCTTACCTGGGTTGTTTGGACAGAAGTAAGCACTTCTTTCCCTAAAATTGTAGTCGACCCTGTACCTCACAAAAGCAGTTGGTAGAAGTAACACAGAAGTCTTTCAGATAGGTAGATTTCTCAAGATGTTTCCATTTCCCACCCGTGGTTATCATTTTCTGTTGGTGATTCTCAAATAAGGAATTACTGGGGAGCTTGTTGAAGTGCTGCTTCCTGGGTCCCAAGTTCTAGAGAGCTTACTT
>NW_012106731.1:1482076-1484366 GCF_000951045.1 Mandrillus leucophaeus
TTAACAGTACCTCTATTGTGGATATTTTCCAACATTATTTAATACTTCTATGCCATCATTTAAAATGACTGCATAGTATCCCATTATATGGAAAAAAGAACATTTAATCAGCCGTTTATTGGACACAGGTGTTTTTCCTAACTTTACTTTTCAATATTATGTACAGTGCTGAAATAAGCATCTTTGAAGCTGAATCTCATATCCAGGAATTGGATTTCTATGTTTACCTTGGCTACTCTAAAAATCAGAGCTAAAGTTATAGATGCTACAGTTAAGATAGCCAGCATATTGATATGGACTTGCTTTGAAAACAGCAGATACATTTTAAAAAGTTACTTACTTTTATACCCAGAAATTCTAACTTTATACTTTTTGATCTGACACACTTGGGAATTGAAAATACTTCCTCTGTCAATCTGCTGTTTGTTTTTGTCTCAAGCATTACAGTTTTGACCTTTCTGTTTCTTCAGGACTCCTCTGATTTTCTTCAGGCCAAGCCATTTGTAGTTTGCAGGTGACCTTATAGGTTTAGCGACTCTATTCTCTCACCCAAGAATTACTTATCCGGTAATGGCAAAGACTCTTTCTTTTATTAGACAAAGTTAATAATCAGTCAGGAGAGAGACTTTTCACGTTCTGAATTTACAAACTCTGCTTTCTTAAGTTAAATGGCATGTTAGGAGTATTTCTGATATAAAATTGGAAACTTTCAGACACCAGAAGGCATTGCTTATCTTTGTAAATACACATGTTCCAATTAAAATAGGTACTAAAATATTTTGGTGGCACTTCAAAACTCCCAATTTAGATTTAATTTAGATTAAAACACTTACTCTTTTTAATAAAGTTATAAAATTGATCATTAAAATTGCCTATTGAAGATTAAAAGCAGTGGAACGTTTATTTTCCTTACAAAACAATTTTGTCTTCAATAAGTATGATTGCATTAATCAATTATGCTATGAAAATACAACTGCCATATTAAATCTGACTCATTTGTCATGACAGTTTTTGTAATCATAGAAATTATACTTAGCAGCTTATATAGCCATAATCCTGCAATAAATATAAATAATTATCTCTATTAATTCAGTTTGCAGTTACTCTCTATTAAATCCCGAGTTAAATGGCAATTTGGAGACCTTCATTTAAAATCCTACTAAATCTCTGTTGTTCCATCTGACTGCCAGAGCCCCACATATGCACCTCCTACTGTTGATTCCAGAAACCAATTTATGAATAAAATAGTTTTTAAACCACAAATATTTAAAAGGTCCATTTAAGCTTGAGGTTTGAGGCTCTCAGGAAAAAAAGGAAAGAGAGTGTACACATTGGGTAGAGGATGCTGACAAAAGAGCTGGAACAATCTTGGTGTCTTGGTATTTCCGTTTGAAAAACAGTATACAAACTTCAGTTTGAAAAACTCTGCTTGACACCTTCTATGTAAGCCCAAAACACTAGAGTGTATGGTTGAGTAACGATTAACAACTTGTATTTCCGTAGGTGTGGATGAGGTCACCATTGTCAACATTTTGACCAACCGCAGCAATGCACAGAGACAGGATATTGCCTTCGCCTACCAGAGAAGGACCAAAAAGGTACAGGCAATTCCAAGGATGGAGGGCATTTCTTGTTGAATTTTTATTTCCTCAGACATTGCTTTTTCTTTTCATGAATTGTGGCTCTCATGAGCAAAGACTTCTGGGACCATTGGATATCTAAGATTTTCTTTTTAAATCCTTGTAAGAGTCACTGCACGTGTGTGTGTGTGTGCACGACACACAAACACATGTGGCCTTTAGAGCAGCTATCCCCAACGTTTTTGGCACCAGGGACCGGTTTCGTGGAAGACAATTTTTCCACGGATGGGATGGGGAGGGATGGTGTTGGAATGAAACTGTTCCACTGTAGGTCATCAGGCATTAGATTCTCATAAGGAGTGTATAACATAGATCCCTCGCATGTGCAGTTCACAGTAGGGTTTGCACTTCTATGAGAATCTAATGCCACCGTTGATCTGAGAGGAGGCAGAGCGCAGGTGGTCATGCTCGCTTTAGAGTGCTTGGGAGCTCCTGTATAAGGACAGTACCCTCCTCCAACCCAGGCTACCTGGAGGGAGAACTTCTGGGAATAGAAAGTTAGGAATAGGGAACGACAGCAACAGGCACCATTTATTGAATGCTTACTTTGGGTCAGGCACTGTGCTCAGTTTTCTACATGTAGCAACTCCGTTTCATCTTTCTGACTTCTGCTGGTTCTTGATAAGATGTTTCTAATTTAATTTTAGGAC
>NW_012106731.1:1484416-1487118 GCF_000951045.1 Mandrillus leucophaeus
TAGATCCCTCGCATGTGCAGTTCACAGTAGGGTTTGCACTTCTATGAGAATCTAATGCCACCGTTGATCTGAGAGGAGGCAGAGCGCAGGTGGTCATGCTCGCTTTAGAGTGCTTGGGAGCTCCTGTATAAGGACAGTACCCTCCTCCAACCCAGGCTACCTGGAGGGAGAACTTCTGGAAATAGAAAGTTAGGAATAGGGAACGACAGCAACAGGCACCATTTATTGAATGCTTACTTTGGGTCAGGCACTGTGCTCAGTTTTCTACATGTAGCAACTCCGTTTCATCTTTCTGACTTCTGCTGGTTCTTGATAAGATGTTTCTAATTTAATTTTAGGACACTAGCCTCCACTGAGTGTTGATCCTAACAAGCTCCTCTCATTTAAACAATATACACTTGAATTCTTAAGCGTTTTGCAACGAGTGGGCTTAGTTGGCAGTTCATTTGGTCTGCAAAGCTATCTTCAACATGCCATGCTCCTACTATTTAAAGGGTCTTTGTGTGCTTTTTCCCTTTGCTTATCCACTAGTGGTTAAGAAACAACCAGTGCGTGTTCCTCCTTTATTTTGTCAGTTTTAGGAAATTTTATTTTTAAGGATGTGCTGCTTTATTTTTAACTTCTTGCTATTAAAAGCTTTTGATTTATTCTTGGACAGTGCAGTAAGTGTGGCTTCCTGCAGCTCCCATCTGACTTATGGCTTTCACTCGTAGCCACAGTGGAGGTGAGCTGGAAGGATTCTAGAAGAGACATTTCTGCCCTTGGGATTGACATGACCAGCAGGGTCCTGGGAGTTGCAGGTCAAGCCTTGCTACACTTCCATTCCCCACACTCTAAACAGTTGGAAAGGACACAAATAGGAAAGCATTTGGCTTCTTTCATCTCATGTGCATTAAAATTCCGCTTTCTCTAGACGTATATTAATCTTCTGTAGTGAGGCACAGAGGGGAGTGCTTTATTTCTCCAGCTTCCCAAGAGGGTTTGTGAGCTGGTTAGAGCCAAGTTCCCATTGGAGCAGAAGGCTCATCTCTGGACAGCATGCACAAAAATTGATCTTTCAGCTGTCACTTACAGAGTCTGGTCTCGGAATACGTTTGGGTGTGTACACACAAACATAGAAGCCTGGATCTTTTTTTTTTTTTTTGAGACAGGGTCTTGCTCTGTCACCCAGGCTTGATTGCAGTGGTATGATTCAGCTTACTGCAACTTCTGCCATGTGGACTCATATGATCCACCTCTGCCTCCCAAACTGCTGGGATTACAGTCATCAGCCACCACACCCAAAACCTAGATACTGGTTTTAGATTAGATATATGGAGAACAAAGCTCCCATGTACCCTCTTGGAGAGAAGATATTACCAGAATTACGATGAGGTCCCCAAGATCTCACAGGCTTTGCTGTGTGCTGGGGACAGCTCACCATCCTTCTAATTCTTGACTCTCAGCCTTAGGCCAAGGAGAATTATGTATCTTTTATAAAAGATATGTAAACTACTTGAGATAGTTTCAAGTGAAGCAATCGGCTGTTTGTGAAATAAAGAAAGTCTGTGAAATAAGAAGATTTGTGTTGCAGAGTTCTTTAGGGATATGGGCTGCGGCTGCCCAGGTGATGAGCTTGAAGAACCTGGGCCCGGCTAGCAGAGCGGAGAGGAGCTGGGAGAGACAGCTGCTTTTACGATTCTTTCATGTTCTAGCAGACGCCAGATGCGAGGCTTCTCCTTACAGGGAATGGTTATGTTTTGTTTATCATACATTTCTGGAGTTTTTGTTTAGTTTTTGTTAAATGCAAAGCTCTGTGCTGGACATTGTGAGAAACAGGAAGTTGAACGCCCATAAGGAGTTTAGAATAGAAGTAGAAGAAGTCAGTAGGTGCCCAAATGCTATTTGAGGTTTGAACAGAGAATGGGTAGAGGGGAGTGTCAAGGGTAGGCTAAGTTTGGAGTTACCTAACCTCAAAGTTCCAAACTGGGAGACTGGTGTTATAATTGGGAGCTATTGCTTTTACAGTCCTCTCCTAAGTGCCGTGTGTTCCCAGGACATTGGGAAGCAGGAAGAAATGGGTGGCGAAAGGCTTGGGCCAGATGGCTTCTAAGATCCTTCTAACACTTTTGATATCACGAATGATTCAAGATGGTTGTCTCTGAAGCAGGCTGAAAATCACCTCTCGTATCCTGCAAGTACCTCTAGGGGCTAAGTTTTGTGGATGCCACGGGTGCTCTTAGAAAGCAAGGAGAGAAAGAAAGAAGAGAGAGAAGAGAAAGGAAAAAGTGAAAAGAAGAACTTTATTTCAGTAGGAGGTTTCAGTCATCAGCCATGATTTGTAGAAAGTTTAGCCCGAGGAAGCATCGCTAAAAGCCACATTGAGTTGGGGTGTCTGTCTACGTACATGGGTGCTGACCAGACCTCTGACTTAAATTTCTGTGTTCATGGTGACAGTGGAACCCTTAAGAAATTATATGCAGCTGCGAATTCAAGGGGGCCAATTCGGAGGTGTTAGTTTCCTATCACTTCCGTTAAACACGGTCCCAGTTTGGTGTGGACAAAGAGATATTTTCTCAGTATTAGATACAGTGTTTTGCATAGGAAAGTTTCATGACCTCACTTCCAACTGTGCTGGGGCCTCTGGTTCCTTCTGGAGACTTTGAGGAGCTGCTGCTGGACTGGCTGCCCCCATGTCTTTTACAGTATATCAGCAGGCCACA
>NW_012106731.1:1488958-1493814 GCF_000951045.1 Mandrillus leucophaeus
CTTTCTCTAGACGTATATTAATCTTCTGTAGTGAGGCACAGAGGGGAGTGCTTTATTTCTCCAGCTTCCCAAGAGGGTTTGTGAGCTGGTTAGAGCCAAGTTCCCATTGGAGCAGAAGGCTCATCTCTGGACAGCATGCACAAAAATTGATCTTTCAGCTGTCACTTACAGAGTCTGGTCTCGGAATACGTTTGGGTGTGTACACACAAACATAGAAGCCTGGATCTTTTTTTTTTTTTTTGAGACAGGGTCTTGCTCTGTCACCCAGGCTTGACTGCAGTGGTATGATTCAGCTTACTGCAACTTCTGCCATGTGGACTCATATGATCCACCTCTGCCTCCCAAACTGCTGGGATTACAGTCATCAGCCACCACACCCAAAACCTAGATACTGGTTTTAGATTAGATATATGGAGAACAAAGCTCCCATGTACCCTCTTGGAGAGAAGATATTACCAGAATTACGATGAGGTCCCCAAGATCTCACAGGCTTTGCTGTGTGCTGGGGACAGCTCACCATCCTTCTAATTCTTGACTCTCAGCCTTAGGCCAAGGAGAATTATGTATCTTTTATAAAAGATATGTAAACTACTTGAGATAGTTTCAAGTGAAGCAATCGGCTGTTTGTGAAATAAAGAAAGTCTGTGAAATAAGAAGATTTGTGTTGCAGAGTTCTTTAGGGATATGGGCTGCGGCTGCCCAGGTGATGAGCTTGAAGAACCTGGGCCCGGCTAGCAGAGCGGAGAGGAGCTGGGAGAGACAGCTGCTTTTACGATTCTTTCATGTTCTAGCAGACGCCAGATGCGAGGCTTCTCCTTACAGGGAATGGTTATGTTTTGTTTATCATACATTTCTGGAGTTTTTGTTTAGTTTTTGTTAAATGCAAAGCTCTGTGCTGGACATTGTGAGAAACAGGAAGTTGAACGCCCATAAGGAGTTTAGAATAGAAGTAGAAGAAGTCAGTAGGTGCCCAAATGCTATTTGAGGTTTGAACAGAGAATGGGTAGAGGGGAGTGTCAAGGGTAGGCTAAGTTTGGAGTTACCTAACCTCAAAGTTCCAAACTGGGAGACTGGTGTTATAATTGGGAGCTATTGCTTTTACAGTCCTCTCCTAAGTGCCGTGTGTTCCCAGGACATTGGGAAGCAGGAAGAAATGGGTGGCGAAAGGCTTGGGCCAGATGGCTTCTAAGATCCTTCTAACACTTTTGATATCACGAATGATTCAAGATGGTTGTCTCTGAAGCAGGCTGAAAATCACCTCTCGTATCCTGCAAGTACCTCTAGGGGCTAAGTTTTGTGGATGCCACGGGTGCTCTTAGAAAGCAAGGAGAGAAAGAAAGAAGAGAGAGAAGAGAAAGGAAAAAGTGAAAAGAAGAACTTTATTTCAGTAGGAGGTTTCAGTCATCAGCCATGATTTGTAGAAAGTTTAGCCCGAGGAAGCATCGCTAAAAGCCACATTGAGTTGGGGTGTCTGTCTACGTACATGGGTGCTGACCAGACCTCTGACTTAAATTTCTGTGTTCATGGTGACAGTGGAACCCTTAAGAAATTATATGCAGCTGCGAATTCAAGGGGGCCAATTCGGAGGTGTTGGTTTCCTATCACTTCCGTTAAACACGGTCCCAGTTTGGTGTGGACAAAGAGATATTTTCTCAGTATTAGATACAGTGTTTTGCATAGGAAAGTTTCATGACCTCACTTCCAACTGTGCTGGGGCCTCTGGTTCCTTCTGGAGACTTTGAGGAGCTGCTGCTGGACTGGCTGCCCCCATGTCTTTTACAGTATATCAGCAGGCCACAAGATCTGCTTCCCAGGAGGCTGGCTGCTTGAACACCTCCTCCTTAGCAGGGACCTTGATCTCGGAAAGTGTCCGGCCTTCCACGGGGTGTTACCACTTTCAAGCATATTGCAAAGTGCCTGCACTCTCACAGCTTTCTGAGGAATCACATACGACTCCAGTTTCCTTTTATTGACTGGGGAAGAAGGCAAAATTAACTTGGATTTTAAGGAATTTCGTTAAAGCAAAGCCCGATGTTTATGTTTCTGAGATGTGGGTCTGTTGAAGGGAATGCAGTTGAGGGCGTTTGACCCAAGACTCTGGAGTAGTCAAAGACTCACAACCTGCTTCACAAAAAGATCCCTTTTACTTTTGTTTTACTCACCAGTTTTAAAGTAAAATAAATATTTTCCTCATGATTGCCTGTTTTCTTGAAGGAACTTG
The DNA here is from genome assembly GCF_000951045.1 of Mandrillus leucophaeus. Lineage (NCBI taxonomy): Eukaryota > Metazoa > Chordata > Mammalia > Primates > Cercopithecidae > Mandrillus > Mandrillus leucophaeus. The sequence goes on from NW_012106731.1 coordinate 1,491,180, forward strand.
CATCAGCACTGAAGTCAGCCTTATCTGGCCACCTGGAGACGGTGATTTTGGGCCTATTGAAGACACCTGCTCAGTATGACGCTTCTGAGCTAAAAGCTTCCATGAAGGTAAATGCGTGTGAGATGTCATCTCTGTCAAATCTGCTATTAATTTTGTGAATTACAGCTTTCTGAGTGTAATTTGGTGATTTTCAGTTTTCTTGAATTCTCATTTGGAACCATTTTTAAAAAATGAACTGAAGTTATACGTCTCAGGATTTGTACCAAAAATATTTCAATTACTTGTTTTAAGACTGTAAAGAAATTTTATGATGCTGAGAAGTCAGTTACCAGCTGCTACTACTCAGCACCTGGGCAATTGGAATACCATTTGGGCAAACTACTTCCTTGATTACACTTCCTTCTTTAAAAAGATATGTTGTGATATTAAGGCAAGAAAAAAAACCTCATCTTTTGTTAAGTGAAGCTTGCAAATTCTGCCCATCCTTTCGTGGGTGTTTCTTCCTCCCATATTCTGTCAGTACCATTTGTTTCAAATTCGGGCAGAATCAGAACATCATAGTGCACATGAGGGGTAATTTCAGATGATGAATCGTACCTGAATCGTACCTCTGTGAAGTCTCACGTTATCTTTTATGTTTTTCTTTTGTAAAGTTCTTTTGAACCTGGAATTTTTGGTTAAATTAAGTAAAAATTCTAGATTGGAAACCTCCTGAACTTTGTGCATACCTAAAACATCAAGTTTTTTGTTTTGTTTTGTTTTTTTGAGACGGAGTTTCGCTCTTGTTGCCCAGGCTGGAGTGTAATGGCGCGATCTCCGCTCACTGCAACCTCTGCTTCCCGGGTTCAAGTGATTCTCTTGCCTCAGCATCCCGAGTAGCTGGGATTACTGGCATGTGCAACTACTCCCGGCTAATTTTGTATTTTTAGTAGAGACAGGATTTCTCCATGTTGGTCAGGCTGGTCTCGAACTCCTGACCTGAGGTGATCTGCCCACCTTGGCCTCCCAAAGTGCTGGGATTACAGGCGTGAGCCACCGTGCCTGGCCAACATCAAGTTTTATATAAATGCAATGGATGTACACACATAAATGTTACTGCAACACATTTGGACCCTTTTCCTAGTGTGGGTCTGCAGCATTTGAACAGTCCGACACTGCCCTCTGCTGATATACATGGGTAAAGTCTGCGCTGTAGGGGGGAAGCCATATGTCTGATTTTTTTATTCTGAATCTGAATGTGTTTTCTCTGATGCCGCTGTTCCTGAATTATGAACAGTCTGAGCTGTAAGCCTGTCACCAGAGCTAATGTCACAGTTCAGTTGTCATCCTTTCCCCAGAGAACACAAGAGTGAAGCTGCTTTGGACACTGGGCATCTCCAGAGCCCCGAACTTGATAGCTCAGGGCTGCTGTAAGATTTGTTGTTAAGTCTCTTTCTTCCTTCAGTTCTTCAGCTTAGCCCAAGCTGTGCTCAGTTGATTTGAGCAGACTTGTCTGAGTTTCCTAAGTAGGCTGTACTGCAGAAAAGACATCATTAAGAATGATAAAATGTCAACAACATTTCATGATCCTGGTTGATAAAAATAGCACTCCTGAAAACCGAGTCTGTGGACGTTGGGAGGCAGGGATGAGTCAGCCTCTCCTAGGTTTCTTCTGGCCATCAACACTTCAGATCAGTTTGTCTTATTTTCATCAAGAATCTATTTAGTTGTGATTCATGTGGCTTTACTGGTATCTATTACTAGGTATTAGTGACTTGAAACAGACCTTTTTGAGCTGTCAGTCACTGTTGTAATCTATGTAATTGGGCCCAATGGAAGGTGCTTTAACTGCTGAAGCTTTGACCCTGTGCCAGCTCTTCCATTAGCTATCACAGTTGAGTACCCTTCCAAAATCCATAAAGCTTGAAGTGACATTAACTGAACTATGCTTTAAAAAAAGATCTGTTTTGACTTCTGGCAGTACCGGTGGCAGTATCTGCCATATGTTACAGTAGAATTCGCCCTTGTGATAGGAATTGTGGACAGTCTGTGGAGAGTTTGGGCCGGGCTTTGGAAATTGCCAAGGTCACCTTTGAATGTAGACATAAAAACACTATTGGAATTATCAGATATTACCACTGGTATATCAGTGATGGAAGGAAACACATCTTATATTATTCTGCCTGTCTTGCAATTCTACGATGTCAGGATATAACATTTTTCCCAATGCATGTTATTTTTAGACGATATTTCTATCATCCTTGAGATTGAACAACTGCTCCTCAAAATATTCAAAGATGCTCAGTAGTCATTTAATAACATTTGTGTAGAATGCTGTATGGACTTTTTGCTAACAAGGGGAGAATTTTTGGCTTTGCTGGAACCTCTACAAATCATGATTAAAAACTCAGAAAGAAGAGCCATTGGCTCAAAGATTAGATGAAGAATAAAATTCAAAATTAACCATTAACCTGAGGCTTAACTTATATTATACAAACTACTTTTTCAGGGACATATAACCTCTAATAAGTTTAATTAATAGCTGACACACTTTTCATGTGGATAAGTAAGTTTCTTATTGTATTAACACCTTATAATTGATTTACATTTTAAACAGTTGTAATTCTACTTAGTTCAAAGTGGTATTTCCATATTC
>NW_012106731.1:1494549-1497908 GCF_000951045.1 Mandrillus leucophaeus
CCCTATTCACTACTTTAAAAAACAAAACATATTAACAGTTGAACTCAAACATGCCAATTCCACCATCTTGTGCTCTGGTGAAGCATTTTTTAAAGGAATAGAAGATAACATTACTTTGTGCTAAAGGATAGAGTATGGATTCTTCAGTAGGAATGTAGAAAGCAGGATGCTAACAGACCCAACCCATGTTTGCGATTTACTTGATGGAGATCAGAGAAGTAGGCTAACGGTGGGGAAGCCTTTCCCTGCTGATGTTCGTGTTTCCTGGTTCACAGGGGCTGGGAACCGACGAGGACTCTCTCATTGAGATCATCTGCTCCAGAACCAACCAGGAGCTGCAGGAAATTAACAGAGTCTACAAGGAAAGTGAGTAGCTTGATTTCTGTGATTCATCCTCAGCCCAATTTATGTGACTGTATCATGGCCACTGGGGTTAGTGTTCGGGCTAAGATGCCTGGATTATTGATGTACAGAAGCACCTGCCACCTTGACCATGCAGGCGAGGTTGGCTGTCATCCAGGTTGCTCTCCTTCACCTCCTCATTGCCTGCAGTTTGATTATTACATTCCACTAGAACTTCTGTGTTAGAAGAAGGGTAGACAGGAGGGAAAGAAGAGAAAACAAAATTTATTTTTAAAAATCTGATGAGGAGAAGTAGCAAGTATTAAATATGGATTCCATTTACTGGGTGCTGTTCAGTCTCTGCTCAAGACGTTGCCAACTCTGGACTGTGGATAATTGAAGAATTACAGCAAGAGACCCATGTGGACCTGTGCACACTAAGCAATATAGAAGGCTATGAGTGGAATAAACAATGCAACTTTACATTGCTACTGCATTTCTCTTTTCTTTTACTTTTTAAAGTTGATATATCATAATTGTACATATTTTGGGGGTACATGGAATATTTTGGTACATATATATAATATGGAATTACCAAGTCAGGATAATTGGGGTATCCATCACCTCACACATTTATCTTTTTTTAATATTAGGAACATTACAGTTCTGCTCTAGCTACTATATTTCAATATAGATGCTATTTTGAATATTGAAATATAATTTCATTCAAAAGCATTGTTTAATTCTTAGTAGTTTTTGCCATTGTGCATTTTCTCAGTGGACAGTAAAGCACAATTGTGTGTGTCCATGTGCGTGTGTAGACCTCCAATTTTTTTGATGTTCAAAACGAGTATTCACAGTCAGGAGGGCTGGGAGCCAGTATTTAAACTATACAAGAGGTCACCGATCAAAATTGAGGATCCCTGATTTGATCTAGCCCTGCTGCCCCCTGTCATGGATAATAACTCTGGCTCTGATTTCATGAGGGTGAAAATCATTCTAGTGAATCCTTCCTCTGTTTGGGGTTAAGGAGAATGGGTATGTCCAGCTGACATAGCTGTTCTTTTTTTCAGAGTCTTAGTGGGAAATGGGGAGATTGGGGTGGGTGGTTGGCTACACAGGCAGAAAGCATAAAACCAGATGTATTTTCCTCCAAGTGTACAAGACTGATTTGGAGAAGGACATTATTTCGGACACATCTGGTGACTTCCGCAAGCTGATGGTTGCCCTGGCAAAGGTTGGTTTCCCAGTTTCTTTCTTTGCCCTTGCTGCCTCCCAAGTCATGTCACATACCTCATTTTATACTTGGAGTGAATTAACTAAGTGCCCTGTGCCTGCATCAGAAATTCAGCTGCATTTTCGAAAGTGGGTTTGCACTGTCACTGCAGAGTTGTCAATTTTGTATAATAGGATTTCTTATCCTGCAAAACCTCATGGACAAGTGAACTTTGGGAGCCAGAGGAGGGATGGGCAGCTCTCAAGTCCTGGCCTGGATTTATGTGCCAGAGCCTTGGCCGCGTGACTTAGGGAAGGTCACTTTGCCTCTATCTGTGGTCATGCAGGACCCAGTGGGAAGGAACCTTCTGGTTTCTTTTTCCTGCATTCACTTCTCATGGAGGAATTTGCCCATATAGTCCTTTGTCTGGAGTGGAGTTGTCTTTGTGGAGCTGATCGCTAATATTAACACATTAACATGGAGGAAGGGGCACTTCCCCTGTGAATCCCTAGTTCTGGCCAGTGTGCAGCTTAATGCTTATGTGCCAGGGGAGAGATGAGAGACCCTGGGAACCCTGATGACAAATGACAGATAGTGCATCTGGCCACTCACATCTCCATTAATGCAACAGCTCCTAAGCCATTCTCCCTGTTTCTCCTCTCTTCGCTACCACCAGCCACATGTACCGCCATCCACGGATCTCTGTGAAATACACTTTCACCGTTTTACTCCCCTGTTCAAACCCCATTTCTGCTGCATCAAATTTAAACTCCTAACTGCTGTGAAAGGTCCTCTCAACCCTCCCTGCATCTTCTTTTCTCAGATTCTCTCCTGCTCAACTCTGCTCTGACAGGGGAGCTCCTTACTTACCTGGGAGTGTGCTGTGCCATCCCTGGTGTACCGGCTGGCTCTCCTTCTCCGCTTGGCTAGCTGCCTCTGATTGACCCTTGAAGTTTCAGCTTAAGCCCGGGCCCATTGTTCACCCTCTTTGCTGACTCTGCTCTCTGACAGTTCTTCCTCCTCCTGCATTTTGTGTCTTCCTAGTGCTGTAGGTTCCTGGGCCGCTTTACATTTGTGTCCGCATATTCCTCCATCTGCATCGCTAGCTCTCTGTGGGAAAGAACTAAATCTCATCAGCTTTTTGTGGGGGATGGGGACAGGGATGTCTATAAGGTGTGTAGGCCAGGACCAGGTACGAAGGAGGGGGTTGTCGATAGCAAGGCACAGCCCCCACTTCCTTCCTCAAGGATTTTACCACTCCTTGGTTGGTCTAGGTTTCTTTTTCTTTTTTATTTTTTGAAACAGAGTCTCACTCTGTCACCAGGGCTGGAGTGCAGTGGCACGATCTTGGATCACTGCAACCCCCACCTCCCTGGTTCAAGCGTGTCTCCTGCCTCAGCCTCCTGAGTAGCTGGAACTACAGGCATGTGCCACCATGCCCGGCTAATTTAGTAGAGACGGGGTTACACTGTGTTAGCCAAGATGGTCTTGATCTCCTGACCTCATGATCCACCCGCCTTGGCCTCCCAAAATGCTAGGATTACAGGCATGAGCCACCACGCCCGGCCCTGTCTAGGTTTCAAAGAAAGAAAAATCTTAGGTGGATACTTAACTTATTAAATGAAGTAATGGCTTACATGGACTGGGGAGAAAACATTTTCAGTTTTAGAATACAAAAACAAATGGATTTGAAGTTCTTTTTTTTTTTTTTTTTTCCATAGGGTAGAAGAGCAGAGGATGGCTCTGTCATTGACTATGAACTGATTGACCAAGATGCCCGGGTAAGTACTGAGCTTTTGGT
>NW_012106731.1:1497958-1531998 GCF_000951045.1 Mandrillus leucophaeus
CCTCCCAAGTCATGTCACATACCTCATTTTATACTTGGAGTGAATTAACTAAGTGCCCTGTGCCTGCATCAGAAATTCAGCTGCATTTTCGAAAGTGAGTTTGCACTGTCACTGCAGAGTTGTCAATTTTGTATAATAGGATTTCTTATCCTGCAAAACCTCATGGACAAGTGAACTTTGGGAGCCAGAGGAGGGATGGGCAGCTCTCAAGTCCTGGCCTGGATTTATGTGCCAGAGCCTTGGCCGCGTGACTTAGGGAAGGTCACTTTGCCTCTATCTGTGGTCATGCAGGACCCAGTGGGAAGGAACCTTCTGGTTTCTTTTTCCTGCATTCACTTCTCATGGAGGAATTTGCCCATATAGTCCTTTGTCTGGAGTGGAGTTGTCTTTGTGGAGCTGATCGCTAATATTAACACATTAACATGGAGGAAGGGGCACTTCCCCTGTGAATCCCTAGTTCTGGCCAGTGTGCAGCTTAATGCTTATGTGCCAGGGGAGAGATGAGAGACCCTGGGAACCCTGATGACAAATGACAGATAGTGCATCTGGCCACTCACATCTCCATTAATGCAACAGCTCCTAAGCCATTCTCCCTGTTTCTCCTCTCTTCGCTACCACCAGCCACATGTACCGCCATCCACGGATCTCTGTGAAATACACTTTCACCGTTTTACTCCCCTGTTCAAACCCCATTTCTGCTGCATCAAATTTAAACTCCTAACTGCTGTGAAAGGTCCTCTCAACCCTCCCTGCATCTTCTTTTCTCAGATTCTCTCCTGCTCAACTCTGCTCTGACAGGGGAGCTCCTTACTTACCTGGGAGTGTGCTGTGCCATCCCTGGTGTACCGGCTGGCTCTCCTTCTCCGCTTGGCTAGCTGCCTCTGATTGACCCTTGAAGTTTCAGCTTAAGCCCGGGCCCATTGTTCACCCTCTTTGCTGACTCTGCTCTCTGACAGTTCTTCCTCCTCCTGCATTTTGTGTCTTCCTAGTGCTGTAGGTTCCTGGGCCGCTTTACATTTGTGTCCGCATATTCCTCCATCTGCATCGCTAGCTCTCTGTGGGAAAGAACTAAATCTCATCAGCTTTTTGTGGGGGATGGGGACAGGGATGTCTATAAGGTGTGTAGGCCAGGACCAGGTACGAAGGAGGGGGTTGTCGATAGCAAGGCACAGCCCCCACTTCCTTCCTCAAGGATTTTACCACTCCTTGGTTGGTCTAGGTTTCTTTTTCTTTTTTATTTTTTGAAACAGAGTCTCACTCTGTCACCAGGGCTGGAGTGCAGTGGCACGATCTTGGATCACTGCAACCCCCACCTCCCTGGTTCAAGCGTTTCTCCTGCCTCAGCCTCCTGAGTAGCTGGAACTACAGGCATGTGCCACCATGCCCGGCTAATTTAGTAGAGACGGGGTTACACTGTGTTAGCCAAGATGGTCTCGATCTCCTGACCTCATGATCCACCCGCCTTGGCCTCCCAAAATGCTAGGATTACAGGCATGAGCCACCACGCCCGGCCCTGTCTAGGTTTCAAAGTAAGAAAAATCTTAGGTGGATACTTAACTTATTAAATGAAGTAATGGCTTACATGGACTGGGGAGAAAACATTTTCAGTTTTAGAATACAAAAACAAATGGATTTGAAGTTCTTTTTTTTTTTTTTTTTTCCATAGGGTAGAAGAGCAGAGGATGGCTCTGTCATTGACTATGAACTGATTGACCAAGATGCCCGGGTAAGTACTGAGCTTTTGGTGTGAGTTTTTGTTTTCTGGTAAGTCTCTGGATAGTCTATATAGTAATTTAACTCTGTAACAAATGACTCCCAAACTCTGTGGCTTAAAACAACAAACATGTATTATTTCTCAGTTTCTGTGTGTCAGGAATTGAGGAGTGGCTTAGCCCAGTGGTTCTGGCTCAGGGTCTCTTCTGAGGTTGCAGACGAAATGCTGCAGGGCTGCAGTCACCTGAGGGCTTGACTGGGCCGAGGGAATCTGCTTCCAGGATGGTGCACTCACATGACCATTGGTGGGAGACCTTAGAATCGCTCCACAGAAACCTCTCCACCGGGTTGTTTGAGTGTCCTCACAACTTGGCAGCCAGATTTCCCCAGAGCAAGCAGTTCACAAAGAGGAAGCCACAGCATCTTTCATGACCTAATCTCAGGAGTCCCACCTTGCACCGCTGTCATACTCTTTTCATTAAAAGTGAGTCACTGAGTCTAGCCCACACTTAGTGGGAGGGGATTAGGCTCCTCCTTTGGAAGGGAGGAATGTCAAAGAATTTCTGGCCGTATTTTAAACCCACCGTAGTCTGAGAGCATTGTTTATTAGAAGATATTCTTTTATAATGCTGGCATTACTTACGGAGTCAATTGTAACTCACATATGCTCATTCAGGCTTTGTTTGCGTGGAAGCGCCAGTTTCTGCAGAGTGTAATGTGGCTGTGCACACCAATCAGGCAGGCAGGTGGGAAGCAGAAGAAGGTGGAGAAGACACAGCCAGGGACAGGATGGCTTACTGCTCCGTTGTTGGTGGGGAGAAAGGGAGGCCAGCAGAGACCTATCCTTTTCTGGCTGAGTAAGACTTTTGCCAGTTCTAGTTCCATAATCTCTGAGAACTATTTGTTAAGCTTATTCAGACTGCTATGAACTCTATTCCTTACTTAGAGGGTCAACAGTTATCTCAAAGTAAGCCATAAAAGCTGCAGAAAAAAATTAATTTAAATTCACATTAGTTTTACAGTTCAATATATTCCACACAGCACTTCTAGCAGGTAGTAGAGAAGGGTTTTAAATAAAGTAATAGGACTTGGGTTTTGCAATTCCCAGATGGTGGAAGATCACGGAATGAATATCTACCCTTGCATAAGTCTTTCTTCCTCTTGCCCTTCCTGCCATTGTTAGGGCTACTCGTAGCCCCTAAATTTTCCAGAAACTGAAAATGAGACGAGATGGGCTCCTTTTCCAGCTCCATCACTCCTTGAGTCTCTGAAAAGCTTGAGAATGGAAGCCTGGACAGTAGCCATCCAGTAAACATCTGCTAGCTTATCTTCCCCTAAATGTGCCCAAAGGGAGGAGGGCCAGATGTGTTCATGAACATTTACTTGACCTTCTTTATATGAATACAAGCTCTTGGTCCCTCCTTTCTCATTCACGGAAGGAGATTGCACAGCACAGACCTCACGAACTATCTGCAGTCTCATGTGGTATCCATCTGTGCCTAAGGAAGACTGCTTGTGATTAAGACTTTTTACCTAAATAGTAGGTCTCTGCCCATGTCTGCAATATAATCATTCTTCCTCGTTTGGCATTTTGAATGTATAGCTTTTTTTTTTTGCATGACATTTTTAATGACCTTACACTGGATTGTATAGTTAACTTTTCCTGGTTGGTTGTACTCGTAGGATCTCTATGACGCTGGAGTGAAGAGGAAAGGAACTGATGTTCCCAAGTGGATCAGCATCATGACCGAGCGGAGCGTGCCCCACCTCCAGAAAGGTGGGCACTGTGCTGAGGGGGTCTCAGTGCCTTGGGGCTCTGGCTTGGGCGGCCGGGTGGATGTCCATGTTGGGATGGAGTCTGCCAGAATGAGGTGCTCTCTCCACTTGGCACTCTCATAGGCTCACCCATTTTTCCCTCACCAAGTACATTCACCTTTCTCTCCCATTCTGGATTCTTTGCTCTTGCAAATAGTTTCTGCATTTGGTGCTTTATTCTGCAGCTCCTTCTTGTTTGATGATCCTTTTATCTCGCCATTATTTGTTGAAGTAGTGGACTTTGCTGCATGCTCTGTACTGTTTCCCGTGGTTTTCGGATGGAATAAGTTCCACTCAGGGGAGATGGAGATGGTCCAAATATGTGGCCTGGGCAGTGCCATTCAGGACAGGTGCATGGTATGGCTGCTCCAGGACAAAGTTGACCAATGTTGGCTCTGGTCACCATGGCAACCTCTAAGATCCTAGGATGCTATGATCATCCTTTAAAAAATCATGGTGCATAAAACTGGGTGGGTGATCACTGACAGCTTTGACTAGTGGCTCTGATCTGATAATTCTTTGTTGTTTTTCCTCAGTATTTGATAGGTACAAGAGCTACAGCCCTTACGACATGTTGGAGAGCATCAGGAAAGAGGTTAAAGGAGACCTGGAAAATGCTTTCCTGAACCTGGGTAAGTGAATGTGGCCCCCATTCCTGGTAGACATCATCTACCAGAGCAGAAGTGACAGATGGCCATCCTCTTAATCCAAGTGTGTTTGGGAGGTGTGGCTTCTATGCATGCTTTGGATAGTTTTACAGTCTTAATTGTATAGATTTAAGAATATGAAACTGAAGAAAGGCCTAAATTGGTAACAGATTGTTGCCAGGGAGGAGTAAGAAAACAGAAGAGAGGGGTATGTTGTGGAAACTGACATATGCACTTGGGTTCTGCAGGTCTCAGAGTCCCCTGGTTTAAAACTGTGGTGGAACTTAGTATTGTAGAGGATTTCTACATTTCCCTTAGGCTGTTCCATTTTGCAGCCGGTTTCCATTGCATCAGGTCCCTTCTGGTTTGTGGCCCAGGGTCAGGGCATCCTCTCTCACTGGTAGAGAAGAGACCAGAGCAGCTGCAGCCCTGACTCCCTTTCTTCTCTCCACAGTCCAGTGCATTCAGAACAAACCCCTGTATTTTGCTGACCGGCTGTATGACTCCATGAAGGTAAGGGCAGCTGGCTGAGAGAGCTGTGTTTCCACACTCAGCTTTTCTTCTTTTGGGCCCCAGATTGAGTCTCCTTGACTCATGGATGGAGGAAGGGGACCCCACTGTCTGGATACAGGAACACACTAGTCAGCTGTGGTTGTGTTTGACAGGTGAGAGCACCACAAATCCGTCTTCTCTCTCTGAGCTGCTTGAACATGTGTTGGTGTACAGGCAGAAAGTAAAGCGCCATGGGAGAGAGAAAATGCAACATGGTAGTCATGTCTGATCCCTACTCGGGTTTCTCAGTGATTTCTTCCTGCTACCCCCAGAGTCAAGACAAGCGAGGAAGGGAGTGATTATTAAGCACCCACTATACAGTAGACATGTGCTACCACCTTACCTTAAATCATTGCAAAACCACCTCTGAGGCTGATACGATTATCTTCTTTATAAATGCGGAGACGGAGCTCAGAATACCTCAGCCTGCTTGAAGTTGCACAGCAAGATTTGAACCTGGGTCTATCAGTCCCCAAACACAGCCCCACAACTCTCCCCTAAACAAACCACCTCTTCCCGTAGACCCACCCCATTTTCTACACCTCAAATGTGCCATGTGTTTTCTGGCTTCTAGGCTTTGGCATTTTCCTTCTGGTACATCTCCCTTGTCTGTGCGGCCTCTGCCATCTGTCTTTGAGTTCCGTATCAAATAGCACCCCTTGGTGCCTTTGGTCTGATGCTCTGGAAGTAAACTCAGTGGTCTTTATTGCACATATCATTCAGAATGGCACAGAGCGATGATAGAAATGTGTTGGCATGTCCCCTCTAAGCCTGCAGGAGTCAGGAACCTCTTGTTACATATGGAGACAAGACTGCTTGAACTAAGCCTTGTAGTAGTAGGTGCTCAGTATATATTTATTGAATGATGGCATAGAGTGGGAGTCTGTGCTGACTACAGCCTGGTGTGTTTGGAATTCCCAGATGCTCTTCTTTCTTTTCTTGTCTTTTTTTTCTTTCTTTTTTCCTCCATTCCTTCCTCCCTTCCTCCCTGCCTTTCCCTCTCCTCTCCTCTCCTTCCTCCCTCCCTCCCTCTCCTTCCTTCCTTCCTTCCTCCCTGCCTTCCCCCACTCTCTCCCTCTCCTTCCTTCCTCCCTCCCTCCATCTCTCCCTCTCCTTCCTTCCTTCCTCCCTCCTTTCCTCCCTGCCTTCCCCTCCCTCCCTCCCTCCCTTCCTCCCTTCCTCCCTTCCTCCCTTCCTTCCTTCTTTCTCTTTTTCTTTCTTTCTCTCTCTGTCTTTTTTACATAGGTTTTTGGGGAACAAGTGGTATTCAGTTACATGAATAAGTTCTTTAGTGGTGCTTTTTGAGATTTTGGTGTACTTATCACCCAGGCAGTGTACACTGTGCCCTAATATCCCTTATCCAAAATGCTTGGCCAGGAATGTTTTGGATTTCAGATTTATTTTTGATTTTGGAATATTTACATATATATAATGAAATATTTTAGGGATGGGACCCAAGTCTAAACTTGAGATTCATTTATGTTTTATATAGACCTTACATGCGTACCCTAAAGGTAATTTTATACAATGCTTTTGATAATTTTATGCATGAAACAGTTTGTGTTAAGTGTCTATATGTGGAATTTTTCATTGTGGCATCATGTCGGCACTGAAAAAATTTTGGAGTTGGAGCATTTTAGATTTCAGATTTTCAGATCAGGAATGCTCAGGCTGTAGACTGTTTCTTTAATGATAACATTCTCAGCGACTGTAACTTGGAATATGAACTTGATTTTCAGGGCAAGGGGACTCGAGATAAGGTCCTGATCAGAATCATGGTCTCCCGCAGTGAAGTGGATATGTTGAAAATTAGGTCTGAATTCAAGAGAAAGTACGGCAAGTCCCTGTACTATTACATCCAGGTAAGTCCGAGGTGCGGCGTCAGCCTGCCCTGCCGGCCAGAGCCTCCCGGGCCCCGGCAGGTGGCCTGGCAGAATGATGACACGGTGGTGATTTTCTGTTTTCTAACTCTCTGGGGAAGAGATACTGGTCATCAACTATCAGGGATTTATTTTGAAAGCACATTTGTGATTTGTCCTGGACTTTGTAGAATCAGGCAGATGTTTTATATTTTTCACATCTGTTACTCTACAATGATCATTGGTGTTCATGATGATGGTCCTGCAAGGCTTGCTGACATCCCAGAGAGACTTGGAAGATCAATTACATTTTTCTTTTATTATGCATTTATTCCTTGAAAAATCCTCTGGGATGGGCCTGACAACTTTCAGTTACTCAGAACTCCCATCTCTCCAATCAATTTAGCCTCTGTCTGTTTTGGCGTGATGTCACATTTGCGTGTAAGGAAGTGATCGCATTCACAGTGGTACCACTGTGTGGATTTCAGACAGCCATGGCCATTCTGCTTTCTAAAAGTTCCTCAGATGTCCAAAGCCATGTCCATGGTTACCAAGGATGAAGTTAGAGCTGGGTTTTTTATAGCCAGGTTTGTTAGGGCACGTGTTTAAAGTCAAAGGACCAGTTAGACTCTTAGGAATTGTTCCTCACCTCATCAGCTTCTTTCCACTTGACCTTAATAATGCAGGAAATAGCAGAGTGAGCTAGGGCAGTACCCTGTTCTCTGTGGAAAGGCGAGGACGAGAGAGGAAAGTTGGGGTGTTTGTAGGACCTTGCTGCAGTAAGAACAGCCCTGGTCACGAACCCAGGTCAAGCCTCAGTACCTTGCACTCCCTCCACCCCACAGTCCTAAGGAGACTTGAATGTCTTCCGCAGCACCTCCTCCGACCACACTCCCAGAGGCTTCCCTGGCAGTGGTTTGGGTGTGGCCTTCCAGGCCTTTGTGTCAGGGCAGGTCTGCTGAAGAGTCTTCTCTTTGTCATGGGAGAGGCTTCGTTGGGCGTTGAGGCTACTTCTGTGTTACTGAGGAGTCTGGGCTTTTTTCTCATACCGCATTTCTTTTTTCTCCTGGGCCATTTGTAGCAAGACACTAAGGGCGACTACCAGAAAGCGCTGCTGTACCTGTGTGGTGGAGACGACTGAAGCCCGACACAGCCTGAGCGTCCAGAAATGGTGCTCGCCATGCTTCCAGCTAACAGGTCTAGAAAACCAGCTTGTGACTAACAGTCCCTGTGAGGGTGACATTAGCATTGCCCCCAACCTCATTTTAGTTGCCTAAGCATTGCCTGGCCTTCCTGTCTAGTCTCTCCTGTAAGCCAAAGAAATGAACATTCCAAGGAGCTGGAAGTGAAGTCTATGATGTGAAACACTTTGCCTCCTGTGTACTGTGTCATAAACAGATGAATAAACTGAATTTGTACTTTGAAACACGTCCTTTGTGGCCCTGCTTTCATTGTTTGAAAATTAAACGTGCTTGGTGTTCAGCTGGTGAGGCTGTCCCTCGAGGAAGAAAGCTGTAGGACTAAGCTATACAACATGGTTGCCCCTATCCAGGTGTCACTATTTAAGTTAAATTTAAATGAAATAAAAAATTCAGTTGCTGAGTCACACAACCCACATTTCGAATGCTCAGGGTTCACATGTGGTCAGCAGCTAGTGTATCTGGACAGCACAGGTAGGGAACATTTCCATTATGATAGAAAGATCTGTTGGGCAGCAGTGTGTGCCCAGGGCATGAGAGGACCTATGGGGGAGAAAAAGGATCCCAGAGGGGGACACCTCATCTGCTTATCTTTTTACAGGTTAATTGGGTGAAAACAAGCATCACAACTGGCAGCCACGAACTGGGGAGAGCAGTGGGGCAGGGTGGGGCAGGCAAAGGAGATCCGACACAAGCCGACGGGGAGCACGGAGAAGGGATTTCTTTTGACTGGGAGGATTGAGAAAGATGACAGAGAAAATGAATCATATGAGCTGTACCCTAAAATCTAAGGTGAGGTTTTACAGCGGGGAGAAAGCACTCCAGGCAGGTTTTTAGGGGTCTGGGAATGAATGACAGGTCACTCATACAATGGTACACATGTCAAAAAGTTCAGAGACAGTTTTCTGTTCGGTGAAAGTTCTGTCTCCCCCGCACCAGCCAGTGGCTTTCCCTGGAGTCGCCTGGTTTCCAGTATATTTTCATGGATAGACTGCATATGCATGTATATATGTGTATATATCTATCTGTGTTCATAAATGTGGAGGTACTGTCCCCAGGCTGCCAGTCCTGGGTTCTGCAGATTCCTTTTTATACAAGTGCTTCCCCTAAGCAGGGTGTAGGGCTGGGAGTGAGGGGAAGTTGACGAGTCCCCCTAACCCTTCTCCTCAGTGGAGGGTGTGTCAACTACTCATTTTTGGCACCTGGCTGATGCAGGGCCCACTCAGTCATCTGCAGGGACTAGGTAGGTAATGGAAATGAATGTATGAAATGGGCAGGTTGGACAGAAGTGGGGAGTCGGGGGAAAATGGGGAATGCCTGCCTTGCTGGAGGCATTCAAATTCAGTTCAAACAACAGTTGCAATAACATGGCATTGACCAAATAGAGCCGTGAGCTGACTGGCTTGCTATTTTGGCCCTTCGGCACACTTTAGATGGAAATTTGGATGGAGCGTGGCTCTTGGGTCACTAGTGGCCCATAACGTACCTATAAAGCCCCTGAGATATTCCTTAAAAAGCAGGTTATGCAAAAATCAGGTATTTTATCAAATGTGTCCTGCCTATACATATTAGAATGGATGCCTCAGATCTCAAAATATACTGTTCTGTGTGCTTGGGGCAGAGTTGAAGGAACTGCCTAAGAAGCAGGACCTTTCTCATTAACCCTAAATTATATTGAACTCAGAATTGATAGGGCTGGACAGAGGCTGTCAGGAGCAATGTTTCAGATCAGTAAACATTTAGGCATTATTACCTCTCAATCATACGTGTGTTTCAGGCTGCAAAGGAAGCAGTGGTGTGGAGAAGACAAGGCCATGGGGTGAATGTGGGGAAACTTATGCTCCCACTGTGCCCAGGACAGTCTGGCCACTGGTGTGGCCAGCAGGTATGTGGGAAAGCCCAAAGAGCAGGCCAACATAGGAAAGGTGCTTGGAGAACTGTTTCAAACACCGTCTACTGTCTTTCCTCTATACAAAGCAATGGCAGTCCAGTGTTTTCAAAACTTACAACCAGGGCACTTGGAATTTGGTCCCATTTTCTTCTGGATTTCAGCCTGTCCTCCTCAGTCAAGCTGTTCAAACTGTTTCTTGAATAAAGAGAACCATCTGGAGGTTTGACTATTCTCCCCAGAAATTTTACTTTGCAAAGAGAAGGAAAAGGGTACCTGGCAGGCTGTGAGCTGGTAACAAGAACTTTGATTTTATTCTTTGAGGAATAAAAGGTAATTGATGCAATGTAGCTATGAAAACTTATTGCACTATAACACTGTGATTGAGAACATGATTTTTTTCTCCCTGCCTTGGGCAGGGCCCATCATGTTGCACAACCCCAGAGAACACTCATCCTGTTCTAGTCTATGTGAATGGTATCTCCCTTGGTGTTGTGCAGTGCACAACCTGTGCAGCCATACTCGACAGCCCTATATTGTGACCTAGGTGTGTGTGAGATGATCTATTCAGCCTTTTGCTACAGAGTTGTCTTTCAGATTGAAAAGTTAGAAGGCAAATCTTATTTAGAAACAAATGAGTGAACGCAGAAAGGTCTTGACTTTTCCATGGACTCTTGATTCTCAGACCAGTTTTACTGGGCTATGCACAAATGGCTGCATATACGAATCTTCCCCAGTATGTGAAGTTCCCATGGTATAAACTATTAGTAAAGATAGCTAAGGCAGGGAAAACCAGGCTCACAAAATGGCTACATTTAGCAAGACAAATGGTTTGAGGACAGAAATCTTTTAAATCAGTTTTTAGTCTTTAAATGACTCCCGTCTCCAGTCCTCTTTCTGTGTTTTGACAAACGGCTTTGGCTTCTTATCCACATCAGTTTATTTGACCTCCTTTTTCCATCAACTACCAAAATGAAAACTCGGCTGTGAGAGAGAGGAGAGAGTGCGAGCAATTTTAAACATCCCTTAGCAATGAGGCAGAACATGCTATAGCCATCAAGTTCTAGTTGTTCATTCTATTTATTGAAAAAAGCTTGTAGCCTGATTTCGTTTATGTGAGTACATTTGAACAAGCAAAGTTTATAGAGATGACTTCTCTCATTACATTAGAAGAGTGATTTGCTATCTCAGCATCTACAAGCAATTTTAACAGACATTTCTGGATGAAGAAAAGGTTTTGTAAATATATGCGAAAGACACAATTTCATCAAGCATTAAATTGGAGGTGCCCTGGAAAAATATTACATTTGTGCATTCAATTAGCTTGATTGTGGCTGAATTTTGTCCACTGAAGGCAGCATTTCTGCAGAAAAACAGAAGCATTTCCTATGTCAGCAGGTTTCCCGAAACAAAACCACCCTTTCCCCCTTTGCCAGTCTTCTTTTGCATTTGTGCTGTTCCCAGCTCTGTGTCCCTAATCGGGCCTCTCGGTCTTGTTCCTCGCAGTAGAATGTTAGAGGAGAGGGAACCAGATAGAAATCCCTGATAGAAATCCAAACTCAACAATTCCAGCTTTAAATAGCCTGCATTCAGTGCAAAAGCCAGGCAAGCTCTGGACAAAGCTGGGAGGGCATCCAAGGTAGACTTAAATCTTCCTGGTCTCCTTACAGTTTCTGTAGGACAGCTGTGCCTCCTGCTGCTCCCAGGACTCTGCTGGCCTCCTTACTGCTCTGGGAAGGGCATCTCCCAGTTACTCCTTGGTATGGCTGTTAGCCCATGTCCTTTTCCCTGGGATGAGTCTGCAGGACCCACTCTATCCTCTGTCTTGGAATGGAAGTTTTGTCCTCCTATTACAGGAATGAGAAGAGTTAGGAAATGAATGCTTGGGATACAAGAGGGCTGTCCTGTGCCCCTAAAATCAGTGAAGGAAATGAGCTAAATATTTAGGGATGATCATGGTCCTCCTCCAATGCACCCCTCACCCCCTTGCTGACCTGTAGTTGAACCATCAGGTCTCTACCAATAAGAAACAAACCAGAAAAAACATGTAGTACCAGTGGAACCTGGCTGCGGGGGTGGCTGATGTTTTTAAACCGTAGGTGAGGACAAATTGGAACTTTCTCAGTTGTAATCCATTACAGCCTGATACGGTTTGGCTCTGTGTCCTTAGCCAGATCTCATCTCGAATTGTAATCCCCACGTGTGGAGGGAGGGAGGTGATTGGATCACAGGGGTGGGTTTCTCTCATGCTGTTCTGGTGATAGTGAGTTTTCATGAGATCTGATGGTTTTACAACTGTCTGGCATTTCCCCGGCTTGCACATCTCTCTCCTACCGCCATGTGAAGAGGGTTCATGCTTCCCCTTCACATTCTGCCATGACTGTAGTTTCCTGAGGCCTACTCACCCATGTAGAACAGTGAGTCAATTAAACCTCTTTTCTTTATAAATTACCCAATGTCGGGTAGTATCTTTACAGCAGGTGTGAGAATGGACTAATATATAGCCCAAGGTAATTGTGCTTTCAAGTAAATGTGTAAAGATTAATTAATCCAAGAAATAGCAAGGAGTTTGGATTAGGAACAGAGAAATGTTTGAAACAAGTCTTTGTGACTCTGAGATTGCCAGATTTCAAATTTTACCATGGAGTCTTGGGCTTTGGAGAACCATCTTGTCTCCATGAATTGGCTTTGTCTGAATAGACATGGGCTGATACATGACTATGAAGGTTTGTTAAAGTCTAGAGTTCTGCAGGTAATACTGGTCCTCAGTCATCCATGTATTCATTCACTGACTTCATTTATTCAATAGACATACCTCCTATGTGCTGGTCCCTGAACAAAGCACTAGGGATAAGGAGATAAGAGAGAGTAAGAACAAGGCAAAGCCAGCCAAGCAGAATAACAAGGGCTGTAATTGGGACAACCACAGGCACTTGGGGGTCGAGAGTAGTTGATTGCATCCAAGAGAAGCACCTGGAAGGTTTCTCCGGGTAGCAATCCTTTTTTGTTTTGTTCTTTTTTTTTAATTTTTTTTGACAAATCCTTGCTTTGTCACCCAGGCTGGAGTGCAGTGGTGTGGACGTGGCTCACTGCAGCCTTGACCTCCTAGGCTCAAGCTATCTTGCTGCCTCAGTCCCCTGAGTAGCTGGGACTACAGGTGCCTGCCACCACACCTAGATAATTTTTGTATTTTTTGGTAGAGATGGAGTTTTGCCGTGTTGCCCAGACTGGTGTCGAACTCCAGAGTTCAAGCGAGCCACCCACCTCGGCCTCCCAAAGTGCTGGGATTACAGGCGCAAGGAGGCAATCCATAAAGCTAGATTTTGTTGTTGTCGTTTTTTTTTTTTTTTGGTATGGTTTTCTTGGGAGAGGATTATATAATCATTGCAGAAAGCTGGAAAATACAGGAAAGTGTGAAGAAGAAAACAGAAATCACCTGAAACCCTAGTTGGAACGGATTGCTGTCAATATAATTGGCAGGATGACCCATTTGAGAATCAGCTCTTGTTTCCTTGACAGAAAGCTCATCAGAAAGAACAAGAGGCAGTTTTTCCTCCCCCTTCTCAAAGAGGAGTTGGGTTTTAGGCAGCCACAGTCAGGCCTTCCTCGCCCCACGGGAGCGTTAAGGTGGCTTTTGGTTTTTCAATGTCTAGTTCAATCCAGGATGTATACCTGGATTATCTCAAAGGAGTGGGCTCTGGGGTGAAAGGGAAAAGCAAACAGCCTCTCCCAGAAAGAGCTGGGTTTACAGAGATGGAGAGAGGAAGTTCCCAGGTGATGGGAAATGGTGCCCTGCCCCTACATATCACCTGGAGTGTTTGACTGCTGATTGGGAAGTCGAATGTTTGCAGGAGATCAAAAACTGACCACAACAGTATTGGGTACCCCTGGAAAAGTCTTCATAACTAGGCATGGGAATGGGGAATGAGGTCCTGCTCAATGTCAAAGCCTATTTTCTAATCTCAGTCTGATTTGATACCATTTCTTCTCCAATTACCAGAACAGCCCACCTCCAACGATGGGAAGCTGGACGGGAATCTTTTTAAGTGTAGTCCCTGACTTTGTTTTCTTTTTGACTTTTGATGATCTACAATATCTTTCCCAGACAAATCATAGGAAGTATTTCAGACACCTTAGGGCCCCATAATTTGGAGCTAACTTTGTGCTTTGAAGAGCCTTAGTGAAATTTTATGTGTCAGTAGGGAACACAGGTTCCCATCGGATTCATGAAACGAGGAAAGGAAAATGAAGTTTGCACCCAGATACTGTGTTTTGAGCTGCGGTGAAAACAAAGAAATCACAGCAAATGATTTCAGAGCATAGATGAAGCAAAGAAAGAGGTAATAGAATCAACACTTTTCAACCCCTTAGTGACATAATTGCCACTTCTATTTTTCTTCCTTAGAGACACAGTCTTGCTGTGTTGCCCAGGAGGGAGTGCAGTGGCTATTCACAGGCATCATCACACTGCACTCTAGCCTCAAACTCCTGGTCCCAAATGATCCTCCCCACTCAGCCTCCTGGGTTGCTGGGACTACAGATGTGCATCAGCGTGGCGGGGGTGAGGGCAGCCAGTTCTGTTGTAATATGAGGTTTCCATGTAATTGACACCTGACTTCTCATAGTGATAGATACAGAGTAAGGTAAGGTATGTTAGCCTTCTTCTTAGCCTGTGTGTCGTTTATTTCGTCCTTTGGCCAAGGCCTCCAAATCTCCACATAGAAATTCAGTCCTGGTCCTCCCTCATTTCATCCCGGCCTGGGCATGGAATGTTGACTCAGCTGTGCCTCCTGCTGCTCCCGAGACTCTGTTGGCCTCCTTACCACTCTGGGAAGGAGTGAGCTGTGCCTGGGGCTCATGCTTTCTCCCCCTCTGATAACCCCGGCCATGTGGGGGCTGAGACTGCTATGCTCCGGGAGCTGACCTCATCTCCCAGCTACTCGGAAGCCCTGTTCTTGCATTACCCTTCTCCCCATGCCCCAGAACCCCTCCTGCCATTCCCTGTCCCGCTCGGCTCAGTTCCCTCCTGGAGGAGTGTTTGCACAATAAGGACAGCAATTTCTTAAAGGGCGGGCCCTGCCCCAGTGCTTGGACTATCCCACCACTTTATCCGAGGACCTCTGCTGTCTTTCCATCATCGCTGGTGACTCTTTGCTCCTACTTAGAACATTTGCTGCGGCCCCTTACCTGCCTCACCTTATTGTTAATAACCTGCCTGCCACTGATGAATTCAGAGATGATGACACAAGTTGTTCGTTTGGCACAAAGAATGTGCTGCTTAAGTCCAAAGACCAGATAACAACCTTGTCCTTCCCTCCCCCATCCATCCATTTCTCTGCCAGAGACTCCCCCCCTTGACATTGGTCTTGGCATTAAGATTTGTCTTCAGGTAAAAAAAAAAAAATTAATTGGAAGGGGTGATCCATCAATCCTTTAGCATACCTGATTTTATATTCATTTATCATTTCTTCACCAGAGAATATGGCTCTTAAAGAAGGGAGTGTGGAGTGGGGACTGTTGAACAGGGTGTGAGAAAGTGTACAACATAACTGGAGGCTGAATATAAGTAAGCGTTTAACTGGAAGAGCCAGATAAGGAGGGTGATTAATGTACTTTTGACGTATTTTACAATGCAATTCTGGGTTCGATACTAGAAGTTTTGAGGGGCTCTCCCTCAGAAATTAATGAATCAATCAATTCCTATCTCCATCAAATAAAGTCTACAGGGTTAAAGGTGCTCAGTGGTTAGCCTGCTGGGTCAAAGGTGTCTGGGACCAGCTGTGGGGCTGTAAGTCCCCAGTGAGAGGCCATAGGACAGTCAGGATGATTGTCTCTGGCTTGGGCTCACCTGCAACAAAGGCTGTTACCCTTGAACCCCAGTGGAAGCCTGGGAGTCCCCTTAAGCTGGATCTTTTCCCTAGGGTCTCCCCGGTTAGTGTTCTCGATGGCTCTGCCCCCCTGGGAATAATAATATCTACCTTATAGGGTTGTTGTGAGGATTAAATGAGGCAATACATGTAATGTCACTGGTATAGTTCTTAGTATAAAGGAAGCATTTACTAAATCAAATAAATACATGTAATATATTACCAGATCTATAATATATGTCATATTGTAGCGTATGATTAGAGACTGGGCCCCGTGGACCTAGGAAGGACTCTTCCCGCTATGCGCTGCTTGGCCTTGGGAGAATCCAGTAGGACATTGGACAATCGTTCCAGGGACGCCGTGTGGCTTGTCTCCTTCTTGGGCCTGTTTCCATTTGGGGATTCGACCTCCTTGGTTCTCTTACCTCGCTCTCTTGTTTAATGGCCTTGGATGTGGCTCCTGAGGCCTTTCTCTCTGTCAGTGAACCGCAAGACCTGACTCTGCGAGCCCTCAGGGAAGCGTACAGTATTTCAACCCTAGGTGATGCGAGGGGAGGTGTTAATGAGTTCCCTATACAGCAACATCATTTATTTTCTTGGCAGTGAGGCAGTTTTTTTTTTTTTTTAATGTTTCCATCAATTTTAGACCTTATCAAGCTGATAGCTGTATGTAGTCTGATGATGGGTGAGAAATAATATCCATGATGTCCAATGCCTCTTGTTCCTGAAAATCAGTTAATTTGGTTACCTAACACAGGCCGGTTCCTTGAAGGAGAGGATAAAGGTGCACTTCCGGGAACCATGTGACTATGACTCTGTAATTAGATAATGGTACCAAAAACTGTAGGAAACACTGAGCCAACTATATTCGGGGGAGTTTTGGCCCCACAATGTTAGAACATACTGGGAAGGTCAGGAAGTCTGGGCTGTATAGTTTCTCTTCCACGTGGACATGTTCACCCAGCAGGTCCGGGCAGTTCTTCTCACACTTGTTTCTGTGAGTGAGTCCCTGTCAGTCACTTCTGGGGACATCACAGAATAATGATCCATTTTACATTTATTATATAATCCAGCAGTTTTGCTAGTGGGAAATTTTGATCATATTTGAGCAGGTATTATGCCTCAATTTTATGTATGAAATACTTTTAGGATGTGACATGTACAGTGATGGGTTTTTCTCCCTCCTTCTTGTACCTCTGCTTACCTCTTTTCCTGGAATCTGGCCTCGAGGCACAGATGGGCACACATACCCTCTTAGCCCAACAACATGTAAGAAGAAGGTTTGCTAGTGGAAATTAATCTTCTCAGGGGATAGAGTTTGATTGTCATTGAGTCCACTTCATTTTCTCCTCAGAACCTGAATCTGGAGCAGAGATGAAACAGGGAATGCCTGGTCCGTCTGTATCAGAAGAGAGAGAGATACAGAGGGGATTTGGGAAGAGGGAGGAGGAGTGAAGGAGCCATAGGAAAGACAGAGTGAGGCCGGGCACAGTGGCTCACACCTCTAACCCCAGCACTTTGGGAGGCCGAGGCAGGTGGATCACGAGGTCAGGAGTTTGAGACCAGCCTGGCCAACACAGTGAAACCCTGTCTCTACTAAAAGAATACAAAAATTAGCTGGGCATGGTGGCACACCTGTAGTCCCAGTTACTCGGGAGGCTGAGGCAAGAGAATCGCTTGAACCTGGGAGGCGGAGGTTGCAGTGGGCCAAGATGGTGCCACTGCACTCCAGCCTGGGTGACAGAGCAAGACTCTGTCTCAAAAAAAAAAAAAAAAAAAAGGCAGAGTGAAAGAGGCACAAGAGGCCAGGCATGGTGGCTCATGCCTGTAATCCCAGCACTTTGGGAGGCCTAGGCCGGTGGATCACTTGAGGTCAAAAGTTCGAGGTCAGCCTGCCAACATGGTGAAACATGTCTCTACTAAAAATACAAAAATCAGCTGGGCATGGTGGCAGGTGCCTGTAATTCCAGCTACTTAGGACGCTGAGGCATGAGAATCCCTTGAACCTGGGAGGTGGAGATTGCAGTGAGCTGAGATCATGCCACTGCACTGCAGCCTGGGTGACAAAGAGAGGCTCTGTCTCAAAGAAAAAAAAAAAAAGACACAAGGGCAAGGATGGAAAGAAGGGAAGAGAAGTGCCTTCTCCAATGGCTGGCCTCGGGGCAAACTTAGAGCCAGGCTCTAAAGACCCCAGTTGTAGGGACAGCCCAGGGGTCAGATTGAGCAGATTGAGAAGAAACTCCCAAATCTCTTCCACTAGAAGGATTTTCTGTTCATTGAAAGGTATTGTTTGGACTTGGAGTAAATAATGGTTTGAATATTTTTCTGGAGCTGATGTTGGAACTTGATGGGTTAAGAGTAAGAATGTTTTATTCTCTCATCCACCATGCAGGACTCAGTGTGGAATTTTGTACATTCTGAGTTTTTCTATTTGAGTTGATTTACTACCCAGACATTTGTTTTGTTGTCTAATCCACAGGAGCTAGCTAATAAAAGCAACGTTCTGAGGTTACATGTTCTGAGGTGCCAGGCACCGGTGTTTGATATAGTTTATGGTGTTGAATTCCCGTTTGACTGGTGTGAGGCCTGAGGCTGGCTCAGTGACTTTCCCAGAGTCACATGGCTAGTAAGAGGTGGGATCCAAACCTGCTTCAACATCTCTGTAAGTGTGGATGCACCCGGATTTTAATAAAAATGGAAGAAAATTTACCCATTAACTTTGTGTGTGCACAAATTGGAAAATGTTAGAGACAGAGTCTCGATCTGTTACCTAGCCTGGAGTGCAGCGACACAATCACAGCTCACTGCAACCTCAAACCCCTGGGCTCGAACGATCCTCCTGCCCTGGCCTCCCAGAGTCTTGGCATTACAGGTATGAGCCACCATGCCCAGCATCATCTTTTAAACTAAACTTTGAATTTTAGAAAAGTTTCAGATTTACAAAATAATTGTGAAGATAGTACAGAATACCTGTATTCCCTATACCCAGTTTCCCCTGTTAACATAGTATATTAGTATAATACATTTGTCACAATTAATACACCAACATTGATGCATTATTATTAACTGAAGCCCATAGTTTATTCAGATGTCCTTGGTTTTTCCCTCGTGTCCTTCTCCTGATCCGGGATTGCATCCAGGGCATCACACTACATTTAGTTGTCGAGTCTCTTCAGGCCCCTTGCGTCTGTGACAGTTTCTCAGGCTTGCCTTGTTTGTAATGACCTTGACGTTTTGAAGATGACTGATCAGTTTTGTAGAATTTCTTTCAATTGAGAATTGTCTGACATTTATCTCATGATTAGCTTGGGGTAATATGCTTTTTGGAGGAAGACCACAGAGGTAAAAATGCCATTTTCATCCTTTTATATCAAGAGTCATCCCATTGACATGACTTGTCATTAGTGAAGTTAATGGTCACCTGGCTGAGGCAGTGTTTCTCAGGAGTCTCCACTGCGGGGGAACCCTGCCCCTCTTCCACACTGTACCTTTCCGAAAGAAGCCACTGTACCGCCCACACTTAAGGAGAAGGGGGTTATGTTCCACCTCTTTGGAGGTGAAGTAGCTACACTAATTTTTTGGAATTCTGAGCAAGATATTTATCTTTTTCTTATTTATTTATTCAGCTATTTATTATGTCACTATGGACTTTGGATACTTTGGATATTTATTTTATACTTTGGGTTATATAATCCAATACTACTTTTTTTGTTGCTCAAATTGTTCCAGCTTTGGCCACTGGGAGTTCTTTAAGCTGATTTCTGTGTCTGTTTGACACATCAGTGTAGGGGTGTGTGTGTGTGTGTGTGTGTGTGTATGTGTGTGTGTGTGAGAGAGAGAAAGACAGAGAGAGACAGAGAAAGAGAGAGAATGAGAACTTCCTTACTTTCCTGACACTGCAAGATGTCCCAGGCTTATGTTGTATATTTTTCTTTTTTTTTTTTTTAAGTTCTAGGGTACATGGGCACAACGTGCAGGTTTGTTACATATGTATACGTGTGCCATGTTGGTTTGCTGTACCCATCAACTCGTCATTTACATTTTACATTAGGTATTTCTCCTAATGCTATTGCTCCCCCCGCCCCCCATCCCATGACAGGACCCAGTGTGTGATGTTCTCCTCTCTGTGTCCAAGTGTTCTTATTGTTCACTTCCCATCTATGAGTGAGAACATACAGTAGAACATAAAGTGTTTGGTTTTCTGTCCTTGTGATGGTTTGCTCAGAATGATGGTTTCTAGCTGCATCCATGTCCCTGCAAAGGACATGAACTCATCCTTTTTTATGGCTGCATAGTATTCCATGGTGTATATGTGCCACGTTTTCTTAATCCAGTCTATCATTGGTGGACATTTGGGTTGGTTCCAAGTCTTTGCTATTGTGAATAGTGCCACAATAAACATACGTGTGTATATGTCTTTATAGTAACATGATTTATAATCCTTTGGGTATATACCCAGTAATGGGATCACTGGATCAAATAGTATTTCTAGTTCTAGATCCTTGAGGAATCGCCACACTGTCTTCCACAATGGTTGATCTAGTTTACACTCCCACCAACAGAGTAAAAGTGTTCCTGTTTCTCCACATTCTCTCCAGCATCTGTTGTTTCCTGACTTTTTAATGATTGCCATTCTAACTGGTGTGAGATGGTACCTCACTGAGGTTTTGATTTGCATTTCTCTGATGACCAGTGATGATAAGCATTTTTTCATGTGTCTGTTGGCTGCATAAATGTCTTCTTTTGAGACTGTCTCTTATACACATCTAGATGTGTATAAGAGACAGGCTTTCTACATATGGCTAGCTAGTTTCCCCAGCACCATTTATTAAATAGGGAATCCTTTCCCCATTTCTTGTTTTTGTCAGGTTTGTCAAAGATCAGATGGTTGTAGATGTGTGGTGTTATTTCTGAGGCCTCTGTTCTGTTCCATTGGTTTATATCTCTGTTTTGGTACCAGTACCATGCTGTTTTCGTTACTGTAGCCTTGTAGTATAGTTTGAAGTCAGGTAATGTGATGCCTCCAGCTTTGTTCTTTTTGTTTAGGCATTTCTTGGCATTGTGGGCTCTTTTTTTTGTTCCATAATAACTTTAAAGTAGTTTTTTCCCAATTCTGTAAAGAAAGTCATTGGTAGCTTGATGGGAATGGCATTGAATCTATAAATTACCTTGGGCAGTATGGCCATTTTCATGATATTGAGTCTTCCTGTCCATGAGCATGCAATGTTCTTCCATTTGTTTGTGTCCTCTTTTATTTTGTTGAGCAGTGGTTTGCAGTTCTTCTTGAAGAGGTCCTTCATGTCCCTTGTAAGTTGGACTCCTAAGTATTTTATTCTCTTTGTAGCAATTGTGAATGGGAGTTCACTCATGATTTGGCTCTCTGTTTGTCTGTTATTGCTGTATAGGAATGCTTGTGACTTTTGCACATTGATTTTGTATCCTGAGACTTTGTTGAAGTTGCTTATCAGCTTAAGGAGATTTTGGGCTGAGACAGTGGGGTTTTCTAAATATACAATCATGTCATCTGCAAACAGGGACAATTTGACTTTCCCTTTTCCTAATTGAATATGCTTGATTTCTTTCTCCTGCCTGATTGCTCTGGCCAGAACTTCCAACACTATGTTGAACAGGAGTGGTGACAGAGGGCATCTCTTTCTTGTGCCAGTTTTCAAAGGAAATACTTCCAGTTTTTGCCCATTCAGTATGATATTGGCTGTGAGTTTGTCATAAATAATTCTTATTATTTTGAGATACGTTACATCAATGCCTAGTTCATTGAGAGTTTTCAGCATGAAGGGGTGTTGAATTTTGTTGAAGGCCTGTGCTACATCTATGGAGATAATCATGTAGTTTTTGTCATTGGTTCTGTTTATGTGATGGATTATGTTTGTTGATTTGCGTATGTTGAACCAGCCTTGCATCCCAGGGGTGAAACTGACTTGATCATGGTGGATGAGCTTTTTGATGTACTGCTGGATTTGGTTTGCCAGTATTTTATTGAGGATTTTTGCATTGATGTTCATCAGGGATATTGGTCTAAAATTCTCTTTTTTCGTTGTGTCTCTGCCAGGCTTTGGGATCAGGATGATGCTGGCCTCATAAAATGATGATTGGAATAGTTTCAGAAGGAATGGTACCAGCTCCTCTCTGTACCTCTGGTAGAACTTGGCTGTGAATCCGTCCGGTCCTGGACTTTTTTTGGTTGTTAGGCTATTAATTATTGCCTCAATTTCAGAGCCTGTTATTGGTCTATTCAGGAGCTCAGCTTCTTCCTGGTTTAGTCTCAGGAGGGTGTATGTGTCCGGGAATTTATCCATTTCTTCTAGATTTTCTAGTTTATTTGTGTAGAGGTGTTTATAGTATTCTCTGATGGTAGTTTGTATTTCTGTGGGATTGGTGGTGATATCCCCTTTATCACTTTTTATTGCGTCTATTTGATTCTTCTCTCTTTTCTTCTTTATTAATCTTGCTAGTGGTCTATCAATTCTGTTGATCTTTTTAAAAAACTAGCTCTTGGATTCATTGATTTTTTTGAAGGGTTTTTCGTGTCTCTATCTCCTTCAGTTCTGCTCTGATCTTAGCTATTTCTTGCCTTCTGCTAGCTTTTTAATTTGTTTGCTCTTGCTTTTCCAGTTCTTTTAATTGTGATGTTAGGGTGTTGATTTTAGATCTTTCCTGCTTTTTCTTGTGGCATTTAGTGCTATAAATTTCCCTCTACACACTGCTTTAAATGTGTCCCAGAGATTCTGGTACATTGCATCTTTGTTCTCATTGGTTTCAAAGAACATTTTTATTTCTGCCCTCATTTCATTATTTACCCAGTAGTCATTCAGGAGCAGGTTGTTCAGTTTCCATGTAGTTGTATGGTTTTGAGTGAGTTTCTTAATCCTGAGTTCTAATTTGATTTCACTGTGGTCTGAGAGAGAGTTTGTTGTGATTTCTGTTCTTTTACATTTGCTGAGGAGTGCTTTACTTCCAACTATGTGGTCAATTTTGGAATAAGTGTGATGTGGTTGTGAGAAGAATGTATATTCTGTTGATTTGGGGTGGAGAGTTCTATAGATGTCTATTAGGTCCACGTGGTGCAGAGCTGAGTTCAAGTCCTGGATATCCTTGTTAACCTTCTGTCTCACTGATCTGTCTAATATTGACAGTGAGGTGTTAAAGTCTCCCATTATTATTGTGTGGGAGTCTAAGTCTCTTTGTAGGTCTCTAAGGGCTTGCTTTATAAATCTGGGTGCTCCTGTATTGGGTGCATACATACTTAGGTTAGTTAGCTCTTCTTGTTGAATTGATCCCTTTACCATTATATAGTGGCCTTCTTTGTCTCTTTTGATCTTTCTTGGTTTAAAGTCTGTTTTATCAGAGACTTGGATTGCAACTCCTGGTTTTTTTTGTTGCTTTCCGTTTGCTTGGTAGATCTTCCTCCATCCCTTTATTTTGAGCCTATGTGTGTCTTTGCCTGTGAGATGGGTCTCCTGAATATAGCTCACAGGTGGGTCTTGACTCTTTATCCAATTTGCCAGTATGTGTCTTTTAATTGGGGCATTCAGCCCAACTACATTTAAGGTTAATATTGTTATGTTTGAATTTGATCCTGTCATTGTGATGTTAGCTGATTATTTTCCCCATTAATTGATGCAGTTTCTTCATAGCATGGATGGTCTTTACCATTTGGCATATTTTTGCTGTGGCTGGTACCGGTTGTTCCTTTCCATGTTTAGTGCTTCCTTCAAGATGTCTTGTAAGGCAGGCCTGGTGGTGACAAAATCTCTCAACATTTGCTCGTCTGTAAAGGATTTTATTTCTCCTTCACTTACGAAACTTAGTTTGGCTGGATATGAGATTCTGGATTGAAAATTCTTTTCTTAAAGAATGTTGAATATTGGTGAGATAGAATCTCACTCTATCACTGAAGCTGGAGTGCAGTGGTGAGATTTTGGCTCCACCTTCCTCATTCAGATGATTCTTCTGCCTCAGCCTCCAGAGTAGCTGGGATTACAGATGCGTGCCACCATGCCCAGCTAATTTTTGTATTTTTAGTAGAGATGGGGTTTCACTATGTTGGCCAGGCTGGTCTCAAACTCCTGACCTCAAGTGATCCTCCTGCTTTGGTCTTCCAATGTGTTGGGGTTACAGGCGTGAGCCACCACACCTGGCCATCTATATCTTTTAGTGGTTTGGTATCTTACTTTTTTTATTGCTAGATGATATTTCATTGTATAAATGCACCACAGTTTGCTTTTCCATTCACCTATTAAAGGACAGGTTGGCTGCTTTCAGTTTTTGGTGATTATGAATAAAGCTGTTACAAACATTCCTGTGCAAATTTTTGTGGGGAGATAAGTTTCAGCTCATTCGGACAAATATCTAGGAGCACAATTGCTGGATCCCATGATAAAAGACTTCTGTTTTGTAAGAAACTGTCAAACTGCCTTCCGAAGTGGCTATACCATTTTGCATTCCCACTGGCAATGAAGAGAAGTTTCTGTTACTCTACAGCCTTGCCAGCTGTTGGTATTGTCAGATTTTTTTGGTGTGGCTGCTCTAATAGTTGTGTAGTATCTAATAGTTGTATAGTATATAATAGTTGTGTAGTAGTGTTACTTTTCTTTTTTCTTTTTTTGAGACAGGGTCTCACTCTGTCACCCAGGCTGGAGTGCAGTGGCGCGATCTCGGCTCACTGCAACCTCTGCCTCTCGGGTTCAAGAGATTCTCCTGCCTCAGCCTCAAGAGTAGCTGGGATTACAGGCACGTGCCTCCACATCCAGCTAATTTTTGTATTTTTAGTAGAGACGGGGTTTCCGCATGTTGGCCAGGCTGGTCTCGAACTCCTGACCTCAGGTGATCCACCCGCCTTGGCATCCCAAAGTTCTGGGATTACAGGCGTGAGCCACTGTGCCTGGCCCCACTAGTATTTCATTATTTTCAGTTGCAATTCTCTAATGACAAATGATGTTAAACACCTTTTTGTATCCTTCTGTGCCATATATATCTTCTTTATTGAGGTGTCTTTTCAGATCTCTTGCCCCTTTTTTATTCTGTTGTTTTTCAATTATCGAGTTTTCAGAATTCTTTCAGATGTTAAAATTTGAGTCTTTTGTCAGATATGTGTTCTCCAAATATTTTCTTCCAGCCTGTGGCTTGTCTTTTCATTCTCTTAATGGTGTCTTTCACATAGCAGAAGTTTTAACTTTTAGTAAAGTTCAGCTTACCAAATTTTTCTTTCATGGACAGTGCTATTGGTATTGTATTTTAAAACTCATTACCAAACCCAAGGACGTGTACATTTTCTCCTTCATTGTCTTGAAGAAGTTTTCATGGTTTTGCACTTTAGGTTCAGGCCTATGATCCATTCTGAATTGACTTTTTTTTTGTTTTCTTTTTTGAGACAGGGTTTCACTCTGTCGCCCAGGCTGGACTGCAGTGGTGCAATCTTGGCTCACTGCAACTTCTGCCTCCCGGGTTCAGGCAATTCTCCTGTATCAGCTTCCCAAGTAGCTGGGATTACAGGTGTGCACCACCAGGCCTGGCCAATTTTTGTATTTTTTGGTAGAGACAGGATGTTGGCCAGGCTGTTCTCAAACTCCTGACCTCAAGTGATCTGCCTGCCTTGGCCTCCGAAAGTGTTGGGATTACAGGCATGAGCCACTGCACCTGGCCCATTCTGAATTAATTTTTATGTAAGGTATAAGGTCTTTCTCTAGGCTACTGTCTTTGCATCATGCAATTGTTCCAGCCTCATTTGTTGACAAGCCAGCATCAATTTCTTTATTAGCAAAATATTTCAGTCTAGTTTTTGGAACCAGAGAAGGTGGGGGCACGCATTGGGAACTCTAGCCCCAATCCATGAGGTTTTTGAATAACTTCCACGTATTATTTTCTTTTTACCCATTTTCCTGCCAAATCAGATGTTGTCTGCTGCCTTCTAAAGAGAGTTATGAATCCGCTGTTATTCCAGTAGCCCAGGCGAGGAAATGCTGTGGGAGGGAGGGATATAGACAGCAAAGTCCCTTCAGGAGGGGAATTTTCTGGAGGAAGGGGCTGTGATTGGGAAGCCTCTGCTTTAGCCTTGATGATAGAAAACCCTTAATATATGAGAAAAGCTTACTAACAAACTTTTAAGACTAAATTCACCTTTTAAGAAAAACAGAATCTTGCAACACACATCCCCACCCCACACACTCCCTTTCTCCCAAGTCCTGGCATTTCCTAGGAGCACCATCAACACCCCTTACCAGACCCTTGGGGATCCAGGTAGGGATCCCCTCCTGACAGGGTGGGGGAGGGGGGCACTGATTTTTATAACTGCGATGTATGTTGCAACATTAAACAGGAGAATATATGAAACCATCTACATATTTCATGATTCAATTTTATTCTGAGACTGTATGAAAATCACTTTTTAAAATGAAGATGAATCGAAAGTAAAGAAGCGCGCCATCTTGTGGGGATATCTACGACAACCACAACCATCTCAGACCTTGGCGGTCCATCAGTCTCCCAGAATCCCTTACACATTTCTATGCCATATATTAGCCGAAAACCTTAGGGCAGCTGATCAAAGACCTTTCTTCAGTATTCTTTTTTTTTTTTTTTTTTTTTTTACTTACGATGAATAATTCGATGGGCTTTTATTTTCATAAAATATTTCATAAATGACTAAAAGCTACTTCCTAATAATCTATAAAATCAGTCATTGAGATGTGCTAAAATTGGTATTTATAATAAAAATGCACATTATTAGTTTCTTTCCATACTCTATTTTGTATAAGACTCTGGAGTGACAAGTCCATGGTATATAAACAAACAAGAAATTTTTTTTCTTGTTTTCTTTTTTCTTACGTACGAGAAAGTACATAAACAAACAAACAGAAATTTCCAGAGAGGATGCTTTATATTATCTGGTTTTCAAATGCAGCTAGTCTTTTCTTAAAGAATCTTAAAGAATA
The DNA here is from genome assembly GCF_000951045.1 of Mandrillus leucophaeus. Taxonomy (NCBI): domain Eukaryota; kingdom Metazoa; phylum Chordata; class Mammalia; order Primates; family Cercopithecidae; genus Mandrillus; species Mandrillus leucophaeus. The sequence continues at coordinate 1,524,451 of NW_012106731.1, forward strand.
TGGTCATCATTTATTTGTCATTATGAGGAAAGAGCCAGGATGGACCAATCAGTAGCAGGACAGAAGTTTTAGGCAAAGTGTAGGGTCAATTGAGGCAAATTGGGAACTTCAGGCTAGTGTGAGGAATTGGATGCTAGAAAACTCTTTGGCAAGATGGAGTCAAGGAGGGTGGGCCACGTTAACTACAGCTGAGACACTCCCTTCCCATCCCAAGTTTGCTGCTTTCTAGCAGGAGACCTTGGGTAGGTCCCTATCCCTCATTGTGCTTTCTTTTCTTTCTTTCTCTTTTCTTTTCTTCTCTCTCTCTCTCTCCTTCCTCCCTCCCTCCCTCTCTCTCCCCTCCCTCCTTCCCTCCCTTCCTCCCTTCCTTTCTTCTTTCCTTCTTTCTCTCACTGTCACTTAGGCTGGAGTGCAATGGTGTGATCTCGGCTCACTGCAACCAGGTCCAACCAACTGTTCTGCCTTCACCTGGGATTACAGGCATCAACTACCACGCCCGGCTAATTTCGTATTTTTAGTAGAGTTGGGGTTTCACCATGTTGGCCAGGCTGGTCTTGAACTCCTGGCCTCAAGTGATATGCTCACCTCGACCTCCCAAAGTGCTGGGATTACAGGCATAAGCCACGGCGCCCAGCCTCTTTGTTTTCTTTCTAATCTGTAAAATGAAAAGTTTGAAATCTATAATGCGCAGAGTCCCTTCAAGACCTAAAACTTTGAGGTATCAAAGAGAAACCCTCATTTGTCAATCATTTTTAACACAGATTTTCACGAAGATCCTTATCTTTGTTGAGGCTTCTAAGTAGATTATGTTGAAGCCATAAAAATGACATGTATTTTACAGTTGACAAATTATGGAAATATTTGAATATAATAACTCCCTTTAATATTTTCCCCTCACTTTGAATTCCCTATTGGAGTAGGTATCAGAGAAAAGCCATACTCACTTCCATCCACGAACTGAGGCCTCTGGGACCCTTGCTGCACTGGGGATATACCTTCTCCTTGCAGATGGGTGCACTCGACAGCACAGGGGCAGTGATGAATGACACGATCCACCCAGCCTGCAGCCGCTACATCTCATGCTGTTGGCATCTGACGGTGGTGCTCATGCCAGGGAAAAAACTGTCCCTCCCATGAGCAGTTGAAGGACACGTGGGGAGAGGTGCCACCTCATGAGGAACACTTTCTCTGTTCCCAAATCAGTAAGGAGCATTGCCTTGCATTTGTGCCTCATTTTTGTGTACTTTAAGAGTTCTCGTATATTTACGAGCTCTCATGAATTCCTGTTTGCTTGAGCGAGTGCATTTTAAGGTGTTTCTGGAGAATAGGAGAGGATACAAAATCCAAGAAGATACCAAACTTTCAATTCTGAATTGCAACGTGTGTCAAAATTGCGCTGCTGTGGGTTTGTGAAACGTGTCCTTTAAAAAAATGTGACTCTAAAGTTGTATTGATGACATTTGACCACAAGAGGTCGCTCCAACAAAGCACCTCACAGCTCAAAAAAATCTACATCTCCTTTTCAAACATTTACATGCTGCAATTTCTGTCTGGTCTTATGAGATAAAGCTTAATGTCACAAATATTGTTTCAAACTTTATGAAAAGAATTTTTCCTTTTTTTTTTTTAAAAAAAAAAAAAAAAAGAAGGTTGGGAGCTACAGCAGTGAATCCCGAGCTCAAGGTAAACTGTTTTGATTAGCTGGAGGTGCTTTATAATTTCTCCATCAGTTTTCAAAAAAGGGACAAGGACTTTGAGAAGCTTTTCTTCCTTTAACCACCAAACAAAACAACACAAACTCAGAACGCTTTAAGAACATTTTGATTTCCAAGCTAGAGCTTTTATGGATCATTTTCCTGAGAGTTCTAAGTCTAGAAATGTGATAAAAGCCCCATTTTTCAATCTAGACACGGCCATCAGAGAAAATGCTCCATTACCTCTTCTAAGATACAGATGTTTGAAAAAGAAAGTGGGCAAGAAGCTATGTGATGGTCTCTGAAGTAAACTAAAACCCTGGTCCGCATTTTGCTAGTAGTCAGATAAAACTTGAGGGCTTAATTGCCAAAAATGAACACCCTTTCCATTTAACCAATCTTTACTGATAATAAAATAATTAGAATAATTTATGTGTGTCTGTGCTGTTATTAACGTGGCTTTGCTTAAAGGAGATTCAGCTGGTTTTTCATGGACATTAAGAGGGTCTCCCCTCCCGCCTTCTGAGATGACATGTTTATACCCAGGCAGCACTTCTAAATTTTTAATAGAGAGGAAGAGATTCCATTTAACTAGGTAGAGTGACTTGTTTATATGCAGGTTATACATTTACGAGTTCTAATGAAGAACGGAAAATACCCATTGAGCAGCCTTTGAAGTTTCGCTTGTTTAAAGATAATTGTAAACCCAGCTCAATGGAAACAGCATCTCAGTCAATCAAGTGATTTGAGCATAGAGTAGAGGGAGTTAAATCCAGGTTAAATAATTGCACAAATCACATGTCGATCAATGTTCAAAAGATTTTTTTTTCTCTCAAATCAAAGCTCTTCCATCTTACATTTGGTTGGAATATTGAAACTGGGTTATAGAAAAAATATGTTAAGGATGTAACAAGATTTTAAAATGTTAAGGACGTAACAAGATTTTTTTTTTACTTAAAAATTCTCCACCATTTATATAAAATCCTTTCTCTTGTTTCCTTTTGATTTTTACTTCATATATTCTATATAGTTTATTTTGTTTGTGAATTAGGTAACATAAACGTGTCACTGTCACAAAAGCATTTTTCTACATTCATAAATCCTTTCTGGAAATGAGAAATCATTTTTTTCTTAAACTCTGACCTAAGGTAAAAATTCCAAATATTTGCGTGCCTTGGATGGTGTTGCAAAAAGGCCACCTAAACTAATGAGGTTTCTTGAACTGGTGTACAGAAATGAATTACAAAGCTTAAGAAGTTGAAGAGATTTCTCGTGATTTTAAAAGCAATATTAATGATCGTATGGAATGAGAAATTGAGCTTTGTGTTATTACTATAGGATTAGTTTTTAGTTCCTGAAAGCTGGTCTATTTATAGGCATATAGGATGGAATTAAACTCTGAAAAGGTTAATTTAAAAAAAATGTTCTGTAGAAGGTCTATTTCCTATCACCTTTTATAAGTTTCCCTTTGAATTGTAGTTGCAATATGCATTTGGAGTGAGTCCAGGAAGCTTGAATAATAATGTAATCCCCGGGGGAGCCGCTCTTAGGAGAGCGGGTAGGATAAATGAAATGCTACATACAGATTCCTGACAATATATTCATCTTGATATTATCACAGCTGATGGATTGTAGCAAGGCTATTCCTAGGGCTTCGCTTTGCCATCTTCAGTGTCGTTATCATTTCAGTGCGGAAAACAAAAACCCCACCACAGAAAAGAAATAAAGCATCTTTAATGGAAAAGTAGCACCTTAAAAATATTGGTTGAAAGAAAAATATGTGTTTTGCTGCAAGGAGAATAGAGAGTAGGGAATAAAAGACTAAAGAAGAGAGAAAAAGAAAGCAGTGTCCTTTGCTGAGCTCGCTGGCCACATGTAAGGCTCTCGAACATTTTAACAGTTGCACATCTATTTTCTTTTTCTTCTGTGTGCTTGTCTGATTTATTTTCATAAGAAAACTCTGTTCCTCTTGTGCAGAGCCAGCACAATGTCGCTGCAATCTCGGATGATGTGGTTTTAAGATCAAACAAGACTTAATAAGGTGGGATTTGTTTTCCTATTGACCTTCTTATTGCTTGGGTCCCCCTGACAAGCTTCGAAGTGAGGGGGAGGAATTAGGGTAGCAGCTCTTCAGAGAAACGCATCCTGGCTGGGGCTCCACCTTGAAATGGGAGTGCAAGAGATTGCAAATGGCTCCAAACGAGGGGGCACACACAGGCTTGCAGAACGGAAGGGGGTTCTTCCATTGCAGAAAGGAAGGGGGGTACCCAGCAGGATAAACATTAAAAGTGGAAGACACTGCTCGTGGATTTATTTTTATTTTATTTTAGGTTCTGACAGATTAGCCAATGTCCTTGATTGGAGTTGGAGTTGATCAGAATGACGAGTTCTGGCCTAATTTAAGAAACAAAACCTCCTAACTTTGAAGGGACCGCTGGAGAGCAGGGCAGGGCATCATCCATCTAAGAGAAAAGCAAAGCAGTTTGGTCCTTTTTTAAAAATAAAAGTTTCCTTAGGAGTCAAAATGGACTGAATTTGAAGGAAATTAAAGTGAGAAAAAGAGTTTTGTGAACAAATGAAACTCTCTTCCAGTAAAAGGAAAGAAGGAGGAGAAAAATATTTGAAGCTGGGGAGAATGCATTGTTACTAAAAATAAATAATTCCAGCCCAGTCTTGCAAAAATAGAGAATTGAATCCAACAGCCACTCACAGTCTTATCTGATAATGTAACTGAACTAGAGAGCATTTACAGTGTGTCTTCTATCAGATTGGATAATACACGTTTGATGTTCTTACAGAACTAGCATGGCAGCATTTGCACACCATTGGTAAACAAAAAAAGATGTCTATAGATTCCCCATTATTTTAGACGGCCACTGGAGTCAGCTCAGGCGTTCAGGGTGATGATGTCCTTCTGCCCACCTTTTAGTGTTGCAGAAAAGCATGCGGGAGAAACGAACAGAAGGGAGTAGCCAGGACAAGTCAAATTCTGTGGAGGACGCTGAAACTCCCTGTGCCGAGAGCAGACTTCCGCAGGTTCTTTGGCAAGGTATTTAGAGATGCAATATTTCTGTCAATTCTCCTCCCTTATTTCACTCTTTGTTCCCTTAATGGGTGAATTAGCCCTAGGTTCTTGTTAAATCTATTCCTTTTGGGAAGAGGAAATGATGTACATAGTTATAATCATGCACTACCAGGAGAAATGTCAGTTGGAGCAGACTGTTCTGTTTCAGGGGTGTTTTTTCCCTTGAGATGTGGCTGCTTGAATGCCGGCTTCTTGGTTGGCCTCACACTTTCTTTCCTCATTGTGGACCTGCGGGCAGTTCTGTGGGATGTAGGGAAGAAGGTATTCACAATTGTCCTAGTGAAAAGAAATTCAGGATGTACCTAGTTATATTTGTGCAACGGATAGCTGTTAGAGATAAGGAACTTAGGCTAGGCGCAGTGGCTCACTCCTGTAATCTCAGCACTTTGGGATGCCGAAGCAGGTGGATCACCTGAGGTCAGGAGTTCAACACCAGCCTGACCAACATGGAGAAACCCCATCTCTACTAAAAAATACAAAAATTAGCCGGGCATGGTGGCCGGTGCCTGTAATCCCAGCTACTCCGGGGGCTGAGGTGGGAGAATTTCTTGAACCCAGGGGTGGAAGTTGCAGTGAGCCAAGATCGTGCCATTGCACTCCAGCCTGGGTGACAGAGTGAGACTCCGCCTCGGGGGCGGAGGGTGGGGTGGAAAAAGAAGGCATTTAAACACAGAATACTCCAAGCTTTTCATTTCACAGATGGGTAAACAGAGGCCCTTTGCAGTTCAGTGAATTGCTCAAGCTCCTCAAAGTGTAGCACTTGGACCAGCAGCATTGGTGTTCCCCGGCGCCTGTTAGAAATGCAACAACTCAGTTTCTAACCCAGACCTAATGAGTCAATCTGCAATTACAAGATCCTCAAGGCATGGTAGAGTCTGAGAAGCACTGATACCCCCACACCAAAACTAGAATCACGGCACAGCTCAAAACTGCCTAATTTCAGCAAGTGTCACTACTTCTAAAAAAGATGCTGCCATAAACGAAATTTTTAGCTACAGTAGGCCCATTGAAATGTAAAAATACCAAATGCAAAGAGGAAAAAGAGTGCTCCTATGCAGTGAGGGTGATGATATGGGGAAATGGTGGTGTTTAATGGTACAACCTTTCTGGAGGGCAATTTGGTTTAGATATCAAAGTCTTAAAGATGCACACCCTTTGATCCAACAATTCCACGTCTAGGAAATTATTCTGGAAAAACAATTGGACTAGGCTGAAGAGCTTTGTGAATAGAATATTGTAATATTTATGATAGCCAAAAGATTGAAAGCAGTCTAAATATCCAATAGTAGAGAGTAGCTAAAGGAATTCTGGTACCAATAGTAGAATACTGTGCAATCATTTAAAATGGTAAATTGGCCAGGTACAGTGACTCACACCTGTAATCCCAGCCAGGTGCAGTGACTCATGCCAGTGCTGTTGGTGTAGATGTTAAATTGGTGGACTTGCTGAGTGGATGGTCAGCGGAGCCTTCTATCTGCCATCTCGCTCTGCCCCAAGTCTTCCAGCACTTTTGGAAGACAAGGCAGGAGGATCGCTTGAGGCCAGAAGTTCAAGACCAGTCCGGGGAGCATAGTGAGACTCTGTTTCTAAAAAAGAAAAGAAAACTTAAAATTAGCTGGGCATGGTGGCTCGTGCCTGTAGTCCCACCTATTCTGGAGGCTGACATGGGAGGATTGCTTGAGTCCAGGAGGCTGAGACAGCTGTGAGCTATGACTGTATTGCTGCACTGTAGCCTGGGCAACAGGGCAACGGAGAGAGACCCTCTCCACGCCACTTTCCCCACACAGATAAATTATTTTTTTAAATTTTTATATATTAAGAGGGTACAAGTGTGGATTTCTTACATGCATATGTTACATAGTAATAAAGTCTGGCCTTTTACTGTACCCATCACCCAGATGGTGAGTGTTGTACCCAAGAGGTAATTTTCAACCGTTCCCCCGCTTCTACCCTCCTGCCTTTTGTAATCTCCAGTGTCTCCTATTCCACCCTGTATGTCCATGTGTACCCGCCGTTAACTCTCACTTATAAGTAAGACCCTGGTGTTTGACTTTCTGTTTCTGAGTTATTTCACCTAGGATAATGGGTGGGGACACAGACAAACCATATCAACTGATAAGTGAAAAACTCACATTATCAGACCAAGGATAAAATGGTCTTATATCTTGTTTAGAAATAGATGTATATTTAAAGGTACAGAAGGCCATGCAGCTAAGTGTTAACAGTAGCTATTTAGAATGTAAATTAAATAATATACATAAGAATATAGATATTTTTCTTTTTGCTTATCTTCATTTTATGGTTCTATTACAACTGATGTATTAATTAGCTAATTAAAGGAGATAAAATGTTATTATTGATGAATCATATTTTTTTCTTTAAGTTCTGAGTATTTTACTTTCCAAATTCCTAAAAGGAAAAACATTTTAACATTTCGTGTATAACTTTGTCATTATACTACCTTATCATTATCTATTCAGTGCCTTCCTCTCCCAAGATGGCCAACACCTTAACGACAAAGACCATCTTAGGCATCTTTATATCTAGGGTTTAGCCTGGAGCTTGACACACAACATGTACTTCATACTTTTTTTTTTTTTTTTTTTTTTTTGGATTTTCAATCTTTTTGCCCAGGCTGGAGTGCAATGGAGCCATCTTGGCTCACTGCAACCTCTAGCTAGTTGAGGACTTGATGGGAGAGGGAAGCACTGGGCAAGAGAAGGGAGCTGTCCTTGGAAGATCACATATTTACAATTGATACAACCCCCT
>NW_012106731.1:1533973-1537159 GCF_000951045.1 Mandrillus leucophaeus
TCCCCTCTCCTCCCCTCCCCTCCTTTCCTTCCTTCTTTCCAGACGGGGCCTTGCTCTGTCACCCAGGCTGGACTGCAGTGGGATGATCATAGCTCACTGCAGCCTCAAATTCCTGGGCTCAAGGGATCCTCCCACTTCAACCTCCCTAATACCCAAGAGATTTCAAAATCAAAATGATATGAAACTACTCTGAGTTTTTAGTGCCTGTCATCGAAATGAGTTATGTCTTCATTGTAACAATTTGTAACTTACATTTATTTGTGTGATTATTTGGTTGATGTCTGTCTTTGCCACTAGCACTTGAACTTCAGGAGAGGGGGAGAGCCATATCTGTTTTGCTTGTCATTATAGTTCTAATACCCAGCACATAATAGCACATACCATAATAACAGCAACAACAATAATAACGCACAAGGAATAACTAATACTCGCTGGGCTTTTGCTGTGTGCCAGGTATTGTTCTAGGTGCTTTATGTTTACCAACTTGTTTAATTAACCTTGATTTAATGTAACCTCCTGACAAATATTCATTGAATGACTTTCATATAAATAAAAAATAAATTTTGCATGTATACATCTGGTACCCATTTAGTGCTGTGAGGGTTCGGGAGGCTGTTTATTGTAATAAAAGCTGAAAGACATTAAACTCAGTGATTCCACAAAGTATAATTTTCTTGTGTGCTCCCAACAAATAAATGTTTCACTTTTCTACATTCTTTTTTATTTGTGGACTCCTAAAACAGATTTCAAGAAATGAGAGAAAGGGCTAGAGACTCCCTAACTACTTAAAGAAATAGAACAGCATTGCCATCTTTTTTTTTTTCGAGACGGAGTCTCGCTCTTGTCGCCCAAGTTGGAGTGCAGTGGCGCCATCTCGGCTCACTGCAAGTTCTGCCTCCCGGGTTCACGCCATTCTCCCGCCTCAGCCTCCGGAGTAGCTGGGACTACAGGTGCCCGCCACTACGCCCCTGCTAATTTTTGGTATTTTTAGTAGAGACGGGGTTTCACCGTCTTAGCCAGGATGGTCTGGATCTCCTGACCTTGTGATCCGCCCGCCTCGGCCTCCCAAAGTGCTGGGATTACACGCGTGAGCCACTGTGCCCGGCCAGCATTGCCATTTTAAAATTGGGTATTAATTTTACTGAAGAAATGTTTGATTAGCAGCTTTCAACTTTAATGGTGGGAGGTTGTCTTTCAAGAAAGTTTTAAGCTGACATCTATGTTGCTGCTGCAGTAACCTACACTTAATTTATTGTCATTTAGTGCAAAAATTGATGAGAACATAACCTTTGTAAGGTTTTTATGTTTTATTACCTATAAAAGATAAAATATGGGGTAAAAGGAAGTAAAATAGTGTTTTGTTAGGTCAGGGGATGGATTTATGTTTTAACTAACCGATAGGATAATCAGAGGGTCATAAAGATCAGAGTATCTGCCTCCTATCTCTTCTCTTTTTATGTGTGCATTCAACAAGCTTCTCTTTGTGGCTGTCAGACCCATGGGAGCTCACCCAAACACCAGGCCCCCTTTGTCCGAGGGTATTAACTCAGCTGTTTAGATCAAGAATACCAGGAGGCTTCTGTTGCACACATTAAGCAATTGGGATAAGTCTAAATGAATCAGATACTTGACATGTGCAAATGGGATGTGTGTTCACAAGGGACTCTGGGGTTACATTGTGTCTTGAATGGACAGGCAAAAACAAAGTGTGTGAGTTACATTGAATTTTGCAGGAAACACACAAAGAGACCCTGGTCTTTGGGAATTGCCAGTGACTGCGTTGTGGAGGATGATGTCGGGAAGGCCCAGCCTTGCCAATTTCCCCTCAACACACCCTTCATAGCATTAAAAAAAAAAAAAAAAAAAAGGAAAGAAAAGATAATAAATTTCAAAGTGATTAGATCTGATAACCTAGGCCTGTGGTTCTCAAACCTTAGCACGCAGAGGAGGCCCCTTGGAGCACTGGTTAAAACCCAGATTGCTGGGCCCACTTCCAGGGTTTCTGATTCAGCAGGTCTTGGGTGGGGCTTGAAAGTTTGTAATATGGTTTGGCTGTGTCCCCACTGAAATCTCAACTTGAATCGTATCTCCCAGAATTCTCATGTGTTATGGGAGGGACCTAGGAGGAGGTAATTGAATCATGGGGCCAGTCTTTCCCATGCTATTCTTGTGATAGTGAATAAGTCTCATGAGATCTGATGGGTTTATTAGGGGTTTCTGCTTTTGCTTCTTCCTCATTTTTGCTTGCTGCCACCATATAAGACGTTCCTTTCATCTCCTGCCATGATTCCGAGGCCTCTCCAGCCATGTGGAACTGTACGTCCAATTAAACCTCTTTTTGTTACCAGTTTTGGGTATGTCTTTATTAGCAGTGTGAAAACAAACTAATACAGTTTGCATTGTTTTAAGACAGGGTCTTGCTCTATCATCCAGGCTGGAGTGCAGTGGTGCGATCATGTCTCACTGCAACCTAGAACTCCTGAGCTCAAGTGAACTCTCCTGCTTCAGCCTCACAAGCAGCTAGGACTACAGGCACGCACCACCAGGCCTGACTAAGTTTTCTGTATTTTTTGTAGAGATGAGATCTCACTCTTGCCCAGGCTGGTTTCAAACTCCTGGCCTCAAGTGATCCTCCTGCTTGGCCTCCCAAAGTGCTGGGATTACAGGCATGAACCACCTTGCCTGGCCACAAGTTTGCATTTCTAACAAGCTCCCAGTTGATGCTGTACTGTTGGTCTAGAGACTGTGCTTTGAGGACCTCTGCTCTAGGTACTCATTTATCCACATCATAGGTGGGTGAATGTGCCCCAGGGTGATGCAGGAGTCCTGGAAAACATCTTCTCAGTTCAGAAGGGTGGGGCTGGGTGAGTCTGTAGGTATTCAGGTGTGCTTCATGTGCAAACAAGCCAGGGCTTGTCCTAAGGATAAATAACTGCTTTAGTCTTTGGAGCTTTCAATCTAAGATTGGACTGAGGAATAAAATATGCAAGTTAATTTATTTCTGTAAGTGTCCTGTTTGCTTTGTAGGATTTGTTCCCAAAGTAATCCACTTGCTTGGAGCTCCTCAAGGATGCCAATCTATTTTATTGCTGTGTTCTGGATACTAAGGACAGTGCCATGCACCAGGCCCTGCTACATGATTTGCAGGACTCAGTGCAAAATGAAAATGTGGGGCTCCTTGTTCAA
>NW_012106731.1:1538529-1539472 GCF_000951045.1 Mandrillus leucophaeus
GTGTTAGCCAGGATGGTCTCGATCTCCTGACCTCGTGATCCACCCATCTCGGCCTCCCAAAGTGCTGGCATTACAGGCGTGAGCCACCGCGCCCGGACCATAAATGTTTTAAATGAATGAATGAAAGAGTTTTGGATGACTTGTCTTTTTTCCTTCGTATGACTAGCCTGTGGTATTAAACTCCTAGGCACACAGAAATGGATTGCAAAGTCCTAATTGAGCTATTGGTTTAGCTACAATTTCTAGTCTAGTAATAAATAACCCTGTCAGATGTGGGTCAGCGTAGAATGAGTTGAGAGGTCAGGGCATAGAGGCCCCTAAAGGCTCAGAGGAAATATGCTTCCCATGGGCTGAGCACTACCTGTGCAGTAGCGCTGACTTCTCCAGGTGGCCCTAGGGGAGAGAAGTCAGCCGGGCTGGAACAGGTAGTGGTCAGCGCATGGGAAGCACAGGAGAGGTCTGTTCTTCTACCCCAGTTCGTGGACAGTGGAAACTGGCTTTCCAGGTCTCAGTGTGTTTGTGTTTGTGTAGTTGTAATTTTGGATCTTATCGGGAGGCAGGGTTTTGAAAAGCTTGCACTGATGCTAACTAGAGCTTGCCCTTTCGGTTTCTGCTGAGAAGCACTGGCCTGCATTCTGTCGCCTCATCCTCACTGCTTCCTAATGAGGTGGTTGCCCACTTCATAGAGCAGGAGACTGAAAAAGGAAAAGCTACCTGCCCCAAGTTCAGACACGATGCAGTGCAGCTGGGATCCAGATGCAGACCCCTGGACCCCAATCCTGGCCCTTCCACCATGTGCTAGAGAAGCTAAGGGGATGGTCTGAGGGTTTCCTTCCGGCTCCACCCTCTGCGGTGTGACTCTGCCAGTCAACACATCCCTGGGCCTTTCTGAATCTTCCCAGTTCTCTTGTCAAATAGGGCCTATTAAAAAATGGGCCTAGGC
>NW_012106731.1:1542328-1571086 GCF_000951045.1 Mandrillus leucophaeus
TCGGGAAGGCCCAGCCTTGCCAATTTCCCCTCAACACACCCTTCATAGCATTAAAAAAAAAAAAAAAAAAAAGGAAAGAAAAGATAATAAATTTCAAAGTGATTAGATCTGATAACCTAGGCCTGTGGTTCTCAAACCTTAGCACGCAGAGGAGGCCCCTTGGAGCACTGGTTAAAACCCAGATTGCTGGGCCCACTTCCAGGGTTTCTGATTCAGCAGGTATTGGGTGGGGCTTGAAAGTTTGTAATATGGTTTGGCTGTGTCCCCACTGAAATCTCAACTTGAATCGTATCTCCCAGAATTCTCATGTGTTATGGGAGGGACCTAGGAGGAGGTAATTGAATCATGGGGCCAGTCTTTCCCATGCTATTCTTGTGATAGTGAATAAGTCTCATGAGATCTGATGGGTTTATTAGGGGTTTCTGCTTTTGCTTCTTCCTCATTTTTGCTTGCTGCCACCATATAAGACGTTCCTTTCATCTCCTGCCATGATTCCGAGGCCTCTCCAGCCATGTGGAACTGTACGTCCAATTAAACCTCTTTTTGTTACCAGTTTTGGGTATGTCTTTATTAGCAGTGTGAAAACAAACTAATACAGTTTGCATTGTTTTAAGACAGGGTCTTGCTCTATCATCCAGGCTGGAGTGCAGTGGTGCGATCATGTCTCACTGCAACCTAGAACTCCTGAGCTCAAGTGAACTCTCCTGCTTCAGCCTCACAAGCAGCTAGGACTACAGGCACGCACCACCAGGCCTGACTAAGTTTTCTGTATTTTTTGTAGAGATGAGATCTCACTCTTGCCCAGGCTGGTTTCAAACTCCTGGCCTCAAGTGATCCTCCTGCTTGGCCTCCCAAAGTGCTGGGATTACAGGCATGAACCACCTTGCCTGGCCACAAGTTTGCATTTCTAACAAGCTCCCAGTTGATGCTGTACTGTTGGTCTAGAGACTGTGCTTTGAGGACCTCTGCTCTAGGTACTCATTTATCCACATCATAGGTGGGTGAATGTGCCCCAGGGTGATGCAGGAGTCCTGGAAAACATCTTCTCAGTTCAGAAGGGTGGGGCTGGGTGAGTCTGTAGGTATTCAGGTGTGCTTCATGTGCAAACAAGCCAGGGCTTGTCCTAAGGATAAATAACTGCTTTAGTCTTTGGAGCTTTCAATCTAAGATTGGACTGAGGAATAAAATATGCAAGTTAATTTATTTCTGTAAGTGTCCTGTTTGCTTTGTAGGATTTGTTCCCAAAGTAATCCACTTGCTTGGAGCTCCTCAAGGATGCCAATCTATTTTATTGCTGTGTTCTGGATACTAAGGACAGTGCCATGCACCAGGCCCTGCTACATGATTTGCAGGACTCAGTGCAAAATGAAAATGTGGGGCTCCTTGTTCAAGCATTGGTATGAATCTGAAGACAAAGATAGTAGGGCCCTGTGTGACCGCACAGGTTGTGTCCCATGAAGCTGGCCCTGCTTGTCACCTAGTAGACACTTAATAAAAGCAAGCAGTTTATTAGCTCTTTTCACCAAAGGATCATTGACCAAGGCATAACCAAGAGGAATTTTGAAGGACCTCCTGGTTAGATTCCCTCTTTTTTTGGTGGAGGCAAGTGTAATCATTTTAAGTAGCCTTCATAGTTAACCTGGCACCTCTGCATGTGTTTGCCCATTTGCAGCATTCCTGGAAGGTGGGCATTATGATCCCCATTTGGCACAAGGCTCAGCCATGACTTGACTATAGTGATTTGGACCAGTTTTCTGATGTCTAGTACTTTAAAAAACTTTTGATTTTTAATTGCCATATTTGTGTCTCAGAGAAGTTTAGCTACATGCTTAAAAACACACTGCCAGAAAACAATTGAACAGGAATTTGAACCCAATCTTCCAGATCCTAGTCGAACATTCTTTCTACTCCCAATCATGGAAGAAAGCAGGTTTGGGAATGATATGGCTTAGCTGTGTCCCCACCCGAATCTCATCTTGAATTGTATGCCCATAATTCCCAAGTGTTGAGGGAGGGACCTGGTGGGAGAAAATTGAATCATGGGGGTGGTTTCCCCCATACTGTTCTCGTGGTAGTGAATAAGTCTCATGAGATCTGATGGTTTTATCAGGGGTAACCCATTTTGCTTGGCTGTCATTCTCTTCTCTTTTCTGCCACCATGTGAGACGTGCCTTTCACCTTCCACCATGATTGTGGGGCCTCCCCAGTCACGTGGAACTGTAAGTCCAATAAACCTCTCTCTTTTGTGATGCCCGGTCTCTGGTATGTCTTTATCAGCGGTGTGAAAAATGGACTAATACAGGGAAGGTCATTGAGTCTATTGACCGATATTTTTGAGCTCTGAAGCTTTGTATTGATTCCAGTAAATCTAGTTGACGCTAGACCTATTTCTGTCCCTGTATGCTCTTTAGTTCTGAGAACAGATGGCTTCTCAAATATGCCCTGTTCCCAGGAGAGTCTGGCTTCTAAAGTTTGACTACTGATGGCTTGGGAGCTTTTCCTCTGAGTTAATCCCCCACTCCCAACATGGTTCTGCATTGCAACTCAGTGTTCAGGTTAAGTGAAAATATTTTTTTCCTAGAGCACTGGAAATATCTTCTGTTCCCCCGTTGTCTTGATTTATCTGGATGCACCTGGTGTTCTCTCTCCCGTTCTCTGTGGGTATGAACATCTTGACCTCCGAGGGTGTGAAACCAAGCAGGCATGATAATTATGCTTGGTGGCCAGTTGACAGGCTATCTGGGTTTGAGTCCTGCTTCTACCTCTTACTTGCTGATCATGGCCAAGTTCTGGACTTAACCACACTTGAGCTTGTTTCCTGGTCTGTAAAATAGGAATAATGCAGTTAACAGAGGTTTACTGCAATCATTAAGGGACATTACTTATGCAGAGTTCTTTGGTAACAGCATTACTGTATTCGGGGCTGGCCCCAGACACAACTAGGTGGTGGATGAAATTTATCTGGTTTGTTGTCCCATGCTTGTTTAATAACCTCTCCTCCCCCTGCCCCATAAATGCTGGCATGTTCCTTTTTCCTGAAGTGCACCTGCGCTATAGTACATTCAAGATGTCAAACCAAAAAAAAAAAAAAGAAAAAAAGAAAAAGTAGTCTTTCCACAATTGGCAGAAGTGGGAGATGTTTCGATGCAGGCTTTATTTGAGGGAGTGGGGTGCCTGGTAAAAAGAAAATTCTCTTGTAGATAGATGGCCATGTGTCCTGATAATGTAGGAAAAAGAATGTGTGCAACTGTGTGTGTATGCAAGTGTGTAAAGAACTCATGGGCCTCATCGTTAGAACCTCCCTTCCTCCCCAGCATCCTCAGTCTTTCTGCACCCCAATTCTTCAAAGATTTTATTGAATCTAGGGCTGGATGGGGATCAGGGAAAATCATTTTACTTTGATCTGCTCACTCTAGCTTCTTAACTTCTCAGTTTCTTTTATTAGTTCCCAGTATTTAGAGTAAATGCAAACGTTTCTTTACTCAAGTTCTCAGTTTTTTTTTTTCACACTCTGTATTAGTCCGTTCTCACATTGCTATAAAGAAATACCTGACACTGGGTAATTTATAAGAAAAGAGGTTTAATTGGCTCACAGTTCTGCAGGCTGAACAGAAAGCATGGTGACATCTGCTTCTGGGAGGCCTCAGGGAGCTTTTACTCAAGGTGGAAGGCAAAGCAGGAGCAGAGACATCTCACATAGTGATATGGTTTGGATTTGTGTCTCTGCCCAAATTTCATGTCCAATTGTAGGCACCAGTGTTGGAGCAGGGGCCTGGTGGGAGGTGATTAGATCATGGGGTCGGACATCCCCCTTGCTGTTTTCGTGCTAGTGAGTGAGTTCTCACGAGATCTGGTTGTTTAAAATTGTGTAGTATCTCTCCCATCTCTCTCTTCCTCCTGCTCTAGCCACGTACGACATGCCGCTTTCCTCCTCACTTTCCGCCATGATTGTAAGTTTCCTAAGGCCTCCCCAGCCATGCCTCCTGTACAGCCTGCAGAACTGTGAGCCAATTAAACCTCTTTTCTTTATAAATTACCTAGTTTCAGGCAGTTATTTATAGTAATGCAAGAATGGACTAATACACATGGCAAAAGCAGGAGCAAGAGAGAGGGAGGGGGGAGGTGACACATACATTTAAATGACCAAATCTCATGAGAACTCACTCACTATTACAAGGACAGTGCTAAACCAATTCATGGTGTTAAACCATTCATGAGAAATCTACCCTCATGATCCATTCACCTCCCACCAGGCCCTACCTCCAACACTGAGGATTACATTTTAATATGTGATTTGAACAGGGACGTACATCTAAACTATATGACATCCCAAATTATTTTTATACAGCTAATATGTTAAACTTCAAAAAATGACATGAAGATAGGCATGTCTAATTCCAGCTGCTTTGTCCTGATGCTAGTGGGGGAAATGCAGGCTCAGGATCCTTGAGCCTTAGGTACTACATTAGCAACTGCTTGCTCCCTCCCTTCTGACCTTGCTGTCCCCAGGCAGCCAGTGTTGCAGCCCTCCCCCTCTCTGCCCATCTTCCCACCAAAACACAACCCACAGGACTGGGAAACCATTCTGAGTCCTTATAATAGGGATGAGATGCTTTACTTTTTGGAGGGGGGTGAGGTTGAATGAATGATAATAGCTACATTGTAAGCCCTAAATTCAGATCATCCATCAAAGCTGAACTGAAGAATTTACTCACTCCAAGTGCCTATGGATTCTCCATACGTTTGCATTTATTAAACATACACGAAATCAAGACCATAATTTGGTCAATGTAATCTGACAACTTCAAGAGAAAAACAATTGCATTGTTGTACCCAGTGAGACCACCACTTCTCTCCTGGTAACAGTGAGGCTTGTGCCATCTCTTCTGTGGTTTGCTGCCCCACGCTCTGATTGACCCTGGTGATCAAGGATGACATCGGTACCTAAGACCAGAGACAACCTGAGAACTGCACTGTTGCTGTGGGATTCTGTCTCTTTCCACAGTGTACATAAAGAGACAAACAGCTGGTGTTTTCTCCTTTAATTTTCCTTCTCTCCACTCTGGGTGTAGGCCAATGTGCATCAGAAAGCTAGAAGCATCTGTACAGCTTCAATGCCAGCTGAGTCACTAAATATGAACTTGGACTCATTATCTCTCTCCTACTTCTCCAGGATGGAGGAAAACCCTCTTTACCAACATCCCTGCTCCGCCCTCTGAATGAAGACTATTGATCCAAACCAGATTCTTGAAAATCATCCTAGACCCCTTCCTCCTCCTTACCTCCACATCCAACTACTCACTAAATACTGTTGATTGTACCTCAGGTCTCTCTAGACTCTCTCCCTTTCTCGTCCCCACAGTCCCTGCCCTGGTTCAAGCTACTGCATTTCTTATGTGGATTGCGGTGGTCTCCTGTCAGTTCTTTCTGTCTCTGGTCTCACTCTGGATCATCAGTCCTGCCCCAAACTCCTAGAACAGATCAAGGATTGCTATGATGGATCAACCTCATTGCTTCCCAGAATCAAGTCCAAACTCTACTTTTAGAAAGAGTACAATATTTTACTAATCTTCCCTTGCCTACCTCTCTAGTTGTATGTATCTACCAGTTTCCCAAGACAAGTTAGAAAATATTATTTTAACTTTCCCAAATGTGATATATTCCCTTAACTTTCTGGGCCTTTGTGTAATTCATTTCCTCATATTCTTTTTACTGTGCTCTGTGTGGATAACTATTCTCAGCTCAAGGGTCACCTCCTCTTTGGATTCTTCCCTGACTGTTCCCTCCTTTTGACTTGATGTATAAAAATGTTATAGCACGAGTGACGCTATATTGCACCATTTTTTTTTTTTTTTTTTTTTTTTTGGAGACAGAGTTTTGCTCTTGTTGCCCAGGCTGAAGTGCAATGGGGCGATCTGGGCTCCTACAACTTCTGCCTCCCGGGTTCAAGTGATTCTCCTGCCTCAGCCTCCTGAGTAGCTTGGATACAGGCATAAGCCACCATGCCCAGCTAATTTTGTGTCTTTAGTAGAGAGGGGGTTTCTCCATGTTGGTCAGGCTGGTCTCGAACCCCCAACCTCAGGTGATCTGCCTGCCTTGGCCTCCCAAAGTGTTGGGATTACAGGCGTGAGCCACTGCGCCTGGCCTTATTGCACCTATTTTATTTTATGTTTTTTTATTGTTATATTTTAAGTTCTAGGGTACATGTGCCCAACGTGCAGGTTTGTTACACAGGTATACATGTGCCATGTTGGTTTGCTGCACCCATTAGCTTGTTATTTACATTAGGTATTTCTCCTAATGCTATCCCTCCCCCAGCCTCCCACCCCTGACAGGCCCCGGTATGTGATGTTCCCTGCCCTGTGTCCATGTGTTCTCATTGTTCAACTCCCACCTATGAGTGAGTACATGCAGTGTTTGCTTTTCTGTCCTTGTGACAGTTTGCTTAGAATGATGGTTTCTAGCTTCATCCATGTCCCTGCAAAGGACATGAACTCATCCTTTTTTATGGCTGCATAGTATTCCGCAGTGTATATGTATTGCATCTATTTTTAACAGGTGCTTGGAGGAAAGGCTCCCACATACCATTATTATTATTGCAATATTTGTACTTTGATTTTCACTTTAGCACATTTTAAACCTATTTTAAACATATTTTAATGAATATAGACGGATACAAGAGATTGTTTAAATGTATATGTGCAGTTTAAAAAACCATCACCTGAAAATCAAGCACATCTGTGTTCATCACCCAGGCCTTAGACATAGGACTCTGTTAATTCTCCAGATATTCCCTGTGTTCTTTTCTGATCTCTTCTGCCTCTCTACCCCCATAGGTCGTAACTATTATCCCGAATTTCATGTTAATTATTAACCTGCTTTTCTTTATAGCTTTAAAAAATGCCACCTAAGTATGTATCCCATGGCACTAAATTGTTTAATTTGGTCTGGTTCTGAACTTTATATAAATGGAATTGTTCTGTTTGTATTCATTTCTGACTTGCTTCTTTCTTTTCATTATTAGGTTTATGAGATTTATTCTGTTGATATGTGTTGCTACGGTTCATTCATTTTTTCATGGTTGTATAAATCCCACTTTGTGAATACATTATATTTTATTTACTGAATCTATTGTTGATGACTTGTTTCTAGGTTTTGCAATTATGAACAAAGCTCCTATGAACATTGTTACCCATAACTTCTGCCACACATGCAAGATTGGCAATAGGATAGATAAAGCTGGAAGTGAGACATCTAGGTACAATGTATCAGCAGATTCTCCTTTATGAGGCATTTCTAAATGTTTCCCAAAGTAGTTGTACCAGGGGTCGTATCTTTTTTTTTTATGTTGGTATCACTAGCACCTAGGACAATGAATGGCCAAGCACAGTTGCTCCATACATACTTATTAAATGAAGGTAGGACCACAAAGAGCATGTTGTGCCAGTCTTTGTCTATAAATTGTTCTGGGAAATAAAGTCAAAGCAAGCACTCTTTCCACCCCAACTGTAGCCTGTAGAATGGGCCTGTAGACTTGGCATCAAAAGATGTATTTTAGTAATAATAATGACAGGAATGAGACAGTGGTAATGTCTTATATCACTTTAAAAAAGGATTCTTGGAAGACCCAGTTAGAATTATGGCTGAAGCATGTAGAACCTTCAGAGCAAAATGGGTCCCAACTATCCTTTAGACATTGATATTCTGATCCCAAAGGAGCCATCGAGTTGTAATGATAGATTGCTGAGATGATAGATCTTGGGGAGCTAAGCTGCCTTGGAATGTGAGGTTTTTGTCAGTCTTCTTCTGGAGCTTGCAGTATATAGGTCTTTAACAGAGGAGAGTCTAATGCTGCTAGAATGGTTGTGAAAGATCACAAATTTACAATACTACAATGAGAGAGAGAGAGACACAGACGGACCTTCTGAGTAGCCAAGCACTGCTAAGCCCTGTTCAAGTGCAGGTTATAAATTTAGATAAGACATGAATTTAATCAGGTTCTTTGAAATGCCTCTCCATAAACCAGTATTTTAAGTATTCCCTCTGTTATCCAAGCCTTATTTAATAAACTGGTTCTTTAAAACACCTATTTATTTTGAAATAATTTCATACTCACAGAAGAGTTGCAAGGATATTATGGGGAATTTCTGTATACCCTTCACTTGACTTTCACTCATTTTGTTTTTTTTGGAAATGGGGTTTCGCTCTTGTTGCCCAGGCTGGAGTGCAATGGCACAATCTCGGCTCACTACAACCTCTGCCTCCTGGGTTCAAGCGATTCTCCTGCCTCAGCCTACTGAGTAGCTGGGATTACAAGCATGTGCCACCACGCCTGGCTAATTTTGTATTTTTGGTAGAGACGGGGTTGCTCCATGTTGGTCAGGCTGGTCTCGAACTCCCCATCTCAGGTGATCCGCCCACCTTGGCCTCCCAAACTGCTGGTATTACAGGCGTGAGTCCCCATGCCCGGCCACCATTCACTAATGTTAACAACATCTTACATAACCATGGAACACTTACCAAAACTGAGCAATTCCCATTGGTGCAACACTATTTTAACTATAGACTTTATTCTGATTTCACCAATTTTTATACCAACGTCCTTTTTCTTTCCAGAATTCAAACCAGAATACCATGCTGCGTAGCCATAGTTGTTTTGTCTCCTTAGGCTCCTCCAATTGGTGAGTTTCTCAGTCTCCTTGTTTTTCATGACCTTGGTCCCTTTAAAGGATATTGTTTGGGTATTTTGTAGAATGTCTCTCAATTTGGGTTTGTCTGATGTTTTCCCATAATTATCCTGATTTGGAAAGAAGACCACAGATGTGAGGTCCCCTTATCATATCATGCGAGGGGATGTGAAATAAAATGACTAATCACTGTGATGTTACCTGTGATCACTTGGCTACGATGGTGTCTGCCTGATCACTCCACTATAAAATTACATTTTTTCCCTTTCTGTACTTTATTCATTAGACTTGAGTCTCTAAGACCGGCCTACACTCAAGCAGAAGAGAATTAAACTCCACTTCCTGAAGTGAGGAGTATCAGAGAATTTGTGGACATATGCTAAAATCACTATAGTAGTTAATAAATATTTAGGGGAGATATTTTCAGGCTATGCATATGTCCCTTTTCTCCAAATTGTTTTTTTAAATATAAGAGAGAAGATAGAACATTCAGAATCCCAAGAACAGAAATTAGTCAAAATAAATTTTTGATAAAAGTAATTTATTTATTTTTTACTGAAGGTAATAACATTATTATAGTAATAAAGTAATTATTATTTACTTTCAGGCCTTTCTCTTGGCTCAAAAGTTGAGCAATTGAAACCCACATGTACATAAAGTAAGCTTCCCTCATGACCGAGTTCTGTGGGTAACCTCCAGTGATGGTTTCCTTCTCTTATTTAGTAAGCATTGATGATATCTAGTCACAACTTTATTTTTCTAATTTGGGACATTGAAATTTGTCCATATTTTCTCTAAATCAAGAAAATGGCCAGGAATACCTCCAACTTACAATGCAAACTCTTTTAAGGTTTTCCTGGCATGAAAAAAACCCTTTACACTATTAGCCTGTAACTCCCAGCATTAAGGTTGAGAAAAAGTTCTGGTAAAATAATCTTGTAGAAGTTTTGCCAAAATTTCCTTGAAAATCATTAGGTAAATTTTAGAAAATTTATTTTCTTTGTTTAAAATGTTGGGTTATATGTTTCTTATACTATTCTGTGTCTAAATCAGAGATTCCTAACATGGGTTGTCTGAATTCCTTATCGGTCTGAGTTCTTACTTGCTAGTCACAGAAACTAACTTTGCTTCTTTGAACCCAGAGAAGGAATCAGTTAAAAGGATATTGGGTAGGATTAGAGAATGGGCTTGGAGCCATCTCTGCAGCCAGAAACGGTTCCTCCAGTTTGGCTGCAGAACTGATCAATGAAAGCACAGCAATGCTGATGCTTCAGCCAGAGGGATCGTAGGCCATCCCTAGTTCTTTGGGTCACTAGCTTCTATTTCCGGGTCTAGGTCATGTATAAAGCTTGACCTGTTCCTGCATCCTGACTGCAAGGGAAGCTGAGAAAGTGAGTATCTCCTCCTATGGTGGAGAAGGCTCTGACTCCCCAGGTGTGGAGCTCCCCAAGAATAGTAAAAGGGTTCCGATATGGGCAGCTGACATGAATAACAGATATTCACTACAGACCCCTTATGGATGGAATCCCTTAAGCTGTAGATTTCATTTGGTTCTCAAATAAGCCATTCATTCAACATTCCACAAATATTTATGGAGTACCTACTATGTGCCAGGCACTCTTCTAAGTCCTTGGATTTCATCAATGAACAAAACCAAGATCACTGATTTTTGTGGAGTTTCCATTCTGGCAGGAAAAGTCAATATATCATCCAGACTTACACCTCAAAACCTCCAGCATGAATTGGTGATACCAGATATTTCTGGAAGTGGCAGTGAATGTAGGGCTGAAACATAAGCATTGGTTGAAAAGAGCATTTGAGAAGCAATTCGACCTGCATTGTTGAATAGAACTTTTGGCAATGATGAAGACACTCTATATCTGCACTGTCCAATACAATAGCTACCAGTCACATGTGGTTATTGAGCACTTGAAATATGGCTATTTCCTTAGTGCAACTGAGGAACTGAATTTTAAATTGTACTTAATTTATGTAAATGTATGTAAACTACATAGCTACAGTGGCTAGGCTTATTCTATTGGACAGCACAGAGTTACACCCTCTGTTCCTTCCCCCAGTTGGAATGACTGGATGATTGCCCCTCCCTCAGTGTAACAGAGAGTTTTGAGGTTTATTATCTGAACTAATGGCACCATGAAGGTAAGAGGATGGGGATATCATACTGCAAAGAGGGGCATTACCTGAATTTGAGAAGCTGGTCTTCTCTCAATTGACTTCCAAAATGCTGGCAGCCAGTTTCTACTTCCAGGTATGTGATTAGGAATGTAGTATCTGATGAATCTGACTAGTCCAGGAGAAAAGATCCTGTATTAACATTGGGGGTTGTCCTATGAAACAATCCAGCCAGATCACCTGGGGTAAGACCCAGAGTTGGCAACCCAACTCATATATCAGAACTTCCAGTCAGATTTTTAGTGCTGTAGACTTAAATGTGAACAGACAGTTAAGGATCACTAGACACGTGAGGATATCTTCCCTCTGAAAGGAAATACAAACACCTAAGAAAAGAAACAAAAAAATAAATTTGAGAAAATAGAAACAATTCAGAGAGAAGAAAAAAAGTGAGATAAGAGATGATTTTTGTGTCCACAAAGCAAGAATAGAATGCTATAATAAAGAAATAATCAGAAGGCTGGGCACAGTGGGTCACGGCTGGAAGCCCAGCACTTTGGGAGGCTGAGGCGAGCAGATCATGAGGTCAGGAGATTGGGACCATCCTGGCTAACACGGTGAAACCCCGCTTCTACTAAAAATACAAATAAATTAGCTGGGTGTGGTGGCGGGCGCCTGTAGTCCCAGCTACTCAGGAGGCTGAGGCAGGAGAATGGCGTAAACCCAGGAGGTGGAGCTTGCAGTGAGCCGAGATCATGCCACTGCACTCCAGCCTGGCCAACAGAGCGAGACTCTGTCTCAAAAAAAAAAAAAAAAAAAAAAAAGTCAGAAGAGCAAAAACTAGAAGGGTCTTGGGAAAAAGTGAAACGAATCAGAAGCTCCATATAAAATTTGGAAAATAAGATGGAGGGAATCTTCTAGAAACTAGATAGAATCAGATAGCAAAGAAATGTAAACTAGGATAAAAATATAAGAAAATTAGGTCAGATTAAGAAGTCTAACACCTGAATAACACAAATTCCTGAAAGAGAGAATTGAGAAAATTATCAGATAAATAATTCAAGAATATTTCTTAGACTTGAAGGACATGAGTTTTCAGCATGAAAACAGCCACCAAGTGCCTAGCAAAATGGATGAAAGTAGATCCATATCAACTCCCCTGATACAGTTTGGATCTGTGTCCTCACCCAAATATCATGTTGAAATGTCATCCCCAATGTTGGAGGCAGAACCTAGTGGGAGAGAATTGAATCATGGGGGCAGTTTCTCATGGTTTAGCACCATCACCCTGGTTCTGTTCTTATGACAGAGTTATCATGAGATCTGGTTGTTTAAAAGTGTGTGGTACCTCCCCCTTCTCTTTCTCCTGCTCTCACCATGTAAGATGGGCCTGCTTCCTCTTTACCTTCTGCCATGACTGTAAGTTTCCTGAGGCCGCCCCAGAAACAGATGTTCCCATACTTCCTGTACAGCCTGTGGAACCATGATCCAAAGTAAGCCTCTTTTCTTTATAAATTACCCAGTCTCAGGTATTTCTTTATAGCAATGTGAGAATAGACTAATACATCACCTGATGATAATATATATATAAACAGTGAGGAGAAAGGAAAGGTCCTAGAAGCTTCCAGAGAGCTGAAGGGAAGGTTGTATTCAAAGAATCAGAAATCTGAGTCACTTTGGGCATTGTGTATGCTCTCCAACCTAGAATTTGATACCCAGCCAAAATATCAACTAAGTGTAAGGGTTGAATAACCTTTTTTAGACATGTATGGCCTCAAATATTTTACCTCTCGTGTAGCTTTTTCTCATAAAAAATTGGAAGAAGTGTTCTATCAAAACAAAGAAGTAAATAAATGATTATTGTAATAGTTAATACTGAGTGTCAACTTGATTGGACTGAAGGATGCAAAGTATTAATCCTGGGTGTGTCTGTGAGGGTGTTGTCAAAGGAGATTAACATTTGAGTCAGTGGGCTGGGAAAGGCAGACCCACCCTTAATCTGAGTGGGCACCATCTAATCAGCTGCCAGCACAGCTAGAATACAAAGCAGGCAGGAAAACGTGAAAAGATTAGACTGGCCTAGCCTCCCAGCCTATATCTTTCTCCTGTGCTGGACCCTTCCTGCCCTCCAACATCAGACTCTAAGTTTTTCAGTTTTGGGACTCAGACTGGCTTTCCTTGCTCCTCAGCTTACAGACAGCCTATTGTGGGACCTTGCAATCATGTGAGTTAATACTTAATAAACTCTCCTATATTATGGGATATACATATATATCCTATTAGGTCTGTTCCTCTAGAGAACCCTGACCAATGCAATTATGAAGATATAGCATCTCAGAGAAAGGGAATTTATTATAATAGGGGTGTGAAGACAATTTTCAGGATGATAATAAAGGGAGACTTCTGGATGAATCTGTGTAACAGACCAAGAGAGCAACCAGAAGATTGGAGCAGGTCAGAGAGTTCAGAAAGAGATAATTGCAAAAGAGAGAACTGGTAATATTTGAGTATATTGAAAGGAAAATTAGGAAATCAGGAAAGAGTCTGAAGATGATGTAGCAAGAGTTCATAAAAAACAAAGCAAACGAGAAAACAAAGCAAAACAAGAAAACCAGGTAAGTATGAACTCTAGAGAAAAGAAAAACATGAGAAATAAAAAATTATTCTGATATGTTGAATTGCTAAGCCAAATATATCATTCACATAATCATAATGTAAACATTGAATAATGATAAAACCAAAATTACGATTAAAATGTTGGGGGAATAGAGTCATGGGATGTATGCCCATGTATGGTCTGTGTGTGTTGGGAAATAGGGCCAGAGAGAGAGCTAAATACATGTTTTCCATAGGGAAAACCAACAGGTAATGCCTAAAAATAAAAACTCAAAAGAGCAATTTTTTACTTGCTATTAGAAATATGAAGGTGTTATATTATTATTATTTTTTCTAATTTGGTCCTGAGGTCTCTCTCATGAGAGTGGCAATGAACTCTAGCCCTGCCCTGATGGGGCTCTGGGGATTTGGTCATGGATGATTACAATGTTCCTTTTAAGGGATACTTCTTTATCCTGGCAATGACCTAATGCCCAAGTGTCTGATGGCAGACACCAGTGTAAACAACCTGGTGGCTTTTTGACCTATGTTCGGTTTATTCCTACCAAGGTAGCCATTATCTAGAAGAGACCTAACTGGGAAAGAAGGTCAGGTGTGTCAGTTACATGAGACACAGAAGAGGGAGCAGAACAAAACACATAACAGGCAATTCATTACTTACGGATCCCAGACAGAAGACGGAAGCATGCTTAGTGGGGCCAATGGGTGGTGGGAGAAGTGGGGAGGCATCCAGGACACTCAAGCTCAACTAGCAGGTGGGGAGCAAAAGAGAAAGAGCAAGAGATCTGTGGGCCAAAGCCAGTACTGGGGTTCCAGATGTTACCTGGGTTGGTTTTTCTTGGGGAGTTCTAATTGGTGTGTTTAGAGCAACCAGCACAAATTAATTCCCCGGGGTCACATTATGACTGAAAACTGGTCACTGTGGCATATCTTTGCAGTCATGTGGGGTGGAAGGGTCAGTGGAGCAAGTCAAGTAGGTTGTATCTGGCTGTCCCATAGGGAGATGGTCACCAGGAGATGGTGGTATAAGGGAGATATTTGGATCAACCACATAGAGGAATTGGGAAGAGGTAGAGAACAGGAAACTGTATCAAGGGTGACTAAGCCCTGCCTCTGGTGTGAGAATGTCCAACTTCCATTCAAAAGGATGCTGAAGTTGGGCATGGTGGCTTATGCCTGTAATCCCAGCTACTTGGGAGACTGAGGCAGGAGAATCACTTGAACCTGGAAGGCAGAGGTTGCAATGAGTCAAGATCATGCCATTGCACTCCAGCCTGGGTGACAGAGTGAGACTCCATCTCAAAAATAAAAAATAAAAATAAAACAAACAAACAAACAAAAAACAAAATAGAAAACAAAATGGATGCTGAGGCAATATAAAATTATAAGAATTCACTACAAGAGGTAAATACCAAAATAAATAGCTAAAAGTCCTTGCTGGAGTGGAGGGAAGGTTGCGGGAGAATGACTGTTTTCCATTATAAATAGCCCTTGTAGAACTACATGGATTTTAAAACTGTTTGCATATATAATTTCAGTTAAGGTAAAAACAAACACAACAATCAAAATACAATAGAAATGAGGTATCATTAACTGGGACGGCAAGCTTTCTCAATTTCTGAAAAGTTGTTTGGGGAAAGATTAAAAATACTTTCAGAAGACAAATTCTCGCTTTCACTTTTCCAAGCTGATAGAAGTAAACTAGTTTGTTGCTGCAAATATCTGAAATAATAAAAATTCACATGGCCTTGCATAGCTTTTTTTCCCCCAGAAGTAATATGGAGAATCTATGATGAGTTTACCCAGGCCCCTTTCTTGCCTTCTCCTGGTAACAGCACATCTTATCTTTTGGAAACAGCTTTATTTAGATTTCAGCCAATACTGGTGGATGCTTCATGGTTCTCTTTCCTGGGCCACAGAGATAGACACATGACTGAGTCTGAGCCAATCATCATTTACTCTCCCCTGGTTACATGAGTAGCCCAGGAATGGGCACATGACTTACATAAGGCCAATTAGGGTCCTTCCTTTTTCTAATGGAAACTGCTGGAGAAGAGCAGGGTTTTTGTTTTGTTTGGTTTTCAACTCTTGTCCATGTGGCTAGAAAGATATAAGCCTAGACCACCTGTAGCCGTATTTCCATTGTGTGAGGTCAATTGTTCAGAGAAGTTGAAGCAAATATTTAGACAGATACAAAGAAGAGAAAGAGGATTGTAGGGAGAATGGCCTCAGCTCACTCTTAGTCTAGCCTCATCCCTGCCCTTTTCATAGTTTGAATTCAGAAACCAACAAATCCATCCCCCCTTTTCTGACAAAGTTGGAAGTTTTGTCATTTGCAATCAAAGAGTTCAAACCAATCCTAGTAGCCAGCACGTTTTGTATTATTAGGCAAGAAAAAGTTTTCCATATTTGAGAAGATGGCATACAGACATAATTATATCTATGGGGTACATGTGTTATTTGATACATAAATATAATGTCTAATGATCAAATCTTAAGTTTTTTTAGAGAATAGGGATTGCAATATTGAAAAGAAATGTCTCTCAGATGAGACTGAAAAGGAACCTGATGGTTTGACGCTGGACACAGAGCCGCACTGTGTCAACCCCAGAAGTAAGAATGGCCAGTTTTTGCTGTTTGTGCTCAGCTAAATTTGATTCAATTCAAAATGCCAAGTTACGCATTTTATAGTCAACATAAAAATTATATGAAAGAGTTAAAAACCATGTTTAGGGTTTAGTGATGACCTTCTGGACACTGTGTTAGACTGGCACCTGGAGAAATTCGGAATAAGTATAATGTATGGTTTATGCCCTCACGTAGCTTAATATCAGCTAGGGAGAGATGATATAAACTTGTGAAACATTTCATTACATAGCATAAGATCTGTAGACACTCACCCAAAGAAGTGAGCTCTTCTTTGGATGCAACTTCTGGCCAGTTTAGTCTAGAACTTGCTTGTAAGTCTCCTCTACATAGACTGATCATTCTCCCAACCCCTCTTTTTCTTTCTTCTTTGCCTGGGCTTAAACCCAGGCATGGGGCCAAGGACCTCAGCAATGAATGGGATTAGAGCAGCTAGCCAGCTTTTTCAGGTTAGGTTGTAAATGAACATCCTTGGTACAGACATGAGGCCAAGGAACTCTAGTGCTTTGTTAGGAAGAAAGTGAAAAGCTCAGCTCTTCCGTGGGCCAGAAATGCTGAGCCTGCAGGATCCTCTGCGAAATGTAAGAAACTGCTTCGCAATGGCTTGACTCCTCCAGGATGGCCCTGCTCTCATCAGATGCTTTTCCTGTTCCTACAGGCAGGCATCGCCCAGAGGAGGAGGGGATGGCAAAGTGCCAGCCGTAAATAATGAATAGCACCCTCATTTACATTCTTTTTTAGTGGCGCCTGTTTGCACGCAGCATTGCAGGAACCTAGAGCCCGAGGAAATATGACTTGGAGCCGGCTCAGGCTCCCTCCCTCCAGTGTGCCTAGCTCAGGAAAAGGCAGAGCTCTTCCCGTCAGACCATCTGGCTCTCGTGAATGTGCTTATTAGTAACAGTGAAGGTGGATCTGTTAGCCTGGGACGGCATCTCGGAGGCAGATGCAGAGTTTATGTGTAAAATATGGCTTCCAGCCAAAGCACTAATCACGATCGCCTCTGAAGTGGTTCCAATCGTCTGGATGAGGCAGCTCCGGCTCTTATGTTGTTTGTACAAGCTGGTAGTTAGAGGTGTTGTGTACAAGATATTTGTAGTCATAATTTCTCCAAACAGGTTAAGGCAAACATTATGAGAATCAGCATATTAATGTGCTGTGTTTCAAATTAGAATTATAAACACACTTTCTCATTGGAGGCCTACTCTGCTAAGAAGAAGCCAGATGTTTAATGATGAAACCATTATTCAGGAGGACCTATCAAAGTAAAACAAATTGTTGTTGTTTAAGTGGAGAAAAAAACCTGCTTTATGCAAGGGAACTTGGAAACTCTGCTTTGAGAGGATCGGTGCTTGTACTGAATTTCCACGCCCCCTTTGCTGCTGCTCCAGAGCCAGGGTTTCTTCTAGAAACATCATTCAGCGAATGGGAATCTGGCCTTCCTAGGACAAATCCACAGGCCAGGACAGCTCGTTTCCCCGTGCACAAATGGTAGCTGACGTGCTGACATGCTGGAGTAGTCGAATGGGAACAAGTTGATCTAAGAGGCTTTTTGAGGTTAACTTTTTTTTTTGAGGCAGGGTCTCGCTCTATTACTCAGGCTAGAGTGCGGTGGCACTGTCTCAGCTCACTGCAACCTCAGCCACCTGGGTTCAAGGGATCCTCCCACCTCAGCCTCCCAAGTAGCTGGGATTATAGGCATGCCCCATTACAACTCGCTAATTTTTTCTATTTTTTTTGTAGAGATGAGGTTTCACCATGTTGCCCAGGTTGGTCTCCCTGGACTCAAGTGATCCTCCCACGTTGACCTCCCAAAGTGCTGGGACTACAAGATGTCAGCTGCTGTTCCTGGCCTGACGTTATCTTTTGATGTTAATTTCCCTTACTCTCTTTGTATTTTTCCGAGGAAAGAATTAGGAAGCAGTGGTCAGTGATGATTGACATTTGCCCTTCACTTGCTTTCTGAGCTGCTTCATGTAGAACTGACTCTCCCATTCCAGCTGCACAAGTGTAATCATTCCATTAGCCCCTTATTGTGTTTAAGGAAGTGCAATCCCATGCTTGTTGTGTCTGTCTGTGATTGTATCTTTCTTCTCTTTTCTCACTCCTTCCCCTCCATATTCCACTCTACTTCCTCATCTTCTCCTGCCTTCCCATTCCCTATTTTCTTCTCCTTTCCTTTTTCCTCCTTTCCAATAGAAAATACATCTTTGAGAATATATCCAATTGCCACCTTGAACCAAGCAGCACACAAAAAGCAGGAAGAAGCACAAAGATAGGCATTGGAGATGGTTTTTGAAAGCTTGATGATCTTGCCGTACATATTCAAAATATTTGACTACTATTTTAAAAGTTTCGGTTCATTTTCCCAAAGCTCTTCTTGCTACTGGTAGGATTTTTTGGACTAAGTCCTTTTACAGTACTTGAGGCTGTTTATTAGCAAATTAATGGAGGCGTTTTTGACATAGACACATTTTTAGTAATTACAATGATGAGAGAAATAGCAGCTTGAAGTAGTTAGAACTCACAGGGATCTGGAGGCTTCCCTTTTGCTGAGTTCTAGAATTTGTGAGGTATCGAGTTTTGAGAGAATTCAGAGAAGTCAGCACCTCACCTGAAGTTTTTTCACAAAACTGGGAGAATGCACATGGCCTCAAGGGCTCATCACTTTTGCCATCATAAGGGACCAAGAAATAAATTGACTAGGCTTGGTGGCTCACACCTGCAATCCTAGCACTTTGGGAGGCTGCGATGGGAGGATTCTTTGAGTCTGGGAGTTTGAGACCAGCCTGCGCAACACAGAAATACTTCATCTCTACTAAAAATAAAACATCAGCTGGGTGCAGTGGTGCTCATCTGTAGCCCAGCTACGTGGAAGGCTGAGGTGGGAGGATCACTTGAGCCAGGGTGGTTGAGGCTATAGTGAGCCATGATCACACCACTGCACTTGGCCTGGACAACAGAGTAAGACCCCGTCTGGAAAAAAAAATGGAGTAAATAAGTAAATTATTCCATAAAGATGAGAATTTGGTCTGTCATTGAATGTGTCTTTCACATGGAAGGAAGCCTTTTGCATAATTGCACACCACTATTGTCTCTCCTTGATCTCCAGTACCCCTCCCAATGTTTTAAGCTAAATATTCTCATTAACTTGAATCATTCCTCACATGACAGGGCTTGAGTCTCTTCACTATTGTGGTCACTTGCTTCAAACAAGTTATAGCTTGTCCTTCTAGCCACAGCTCCTAGAAGTGAAAGTAGGACCCAAGCAACAGTGAGTGTGGAGTGGGTTCTGATTTGTGTAGAGCACAGTAGCTGTCAATGAGATCTAAGTCACATTATCCACATTGCACTGGTGAGTAATACTGGGTTTATTGTTCACTAAATCTCTCTCTGTCTCTCTCTCTCTTTTTTTTTTTTTGTTGAGACGGAGTCTCGCTCTGTCACCAGGCTGGAGTGCAGTGGCACAACCTTGGTTCGCTGTAACCTCTGCCTCCCAGGTTCAAGCGATTCTCCTGCCTCAACATCCCAAGTAACTGGGATAACAAGCATGCGCCACCATGCCCAGCTAATTTTTGTATTTTTAGTAGAGATGGGGTTTCACCATGCTGGCCAGGATGGTCTCAATCTCCTGATGTCATGATCCGCCTGCCTCGGCCTTCCAAAGTGGTGAGATTACAGGTGTGAGCCACCGTGCCTGGCCAATCTCTGTCTATTTTTTATTTTATTTATTTGTTTTGAGATGGAGTCTCCCTCTGTCACCCAGGCTGGAGTGCAGTGGCATGATCTTGGCTCACTGCAACCTCTGCCTCCCAGGTTCAAGCACTTCTCCTGCAATAGCCTCCCGAATAGCTGGGACTAAAGGCACATACCACTACCCCTGGCTAATTTTTGTATTTTTAGTGGAGACAGAGTTACACCACATTGGCCAGGCTGGTCTCAAACTCCCAATGTCAGGTGATCTGCCCCCCTCAGCCTCCCAAAGTGCTGGGATTACAGGCGTGAGCCACTGTGCCCAGTCCTCTGTTTCTTTTTTAATAGGATAAACTTATACTTCTGTATTTTTTTTCTACCAAAGCAATATGGTTTTCTGTGTTGCCATTCAAATCTCAACTGAATTGTATTTCCCAGAATTCCCACGTGTTGTGGGAGGGGCCTAGAGGGAGGTAATCGAATCATGGGGGCAGGTCTTTCCAGTGCTATTCTCGTGATAGTGAATAAGTCTCACAAGATCTGATGGGTTTATCAGGGGTTTCTGTTTTTGCTTTGCTCTCATTTTCTCTTGCCACCACCATGTAAGAAGTGCCTTTCATCTCCCACCATGGCTTTGAGGCCTTCTGAGGCATGTGGAACTGTAAGTCCAATTAAACCTCTTTTCCTTCCCAGTCTTGGGTATATCTTTATCAGCAGTGTGAAACTGAACTAATACAGTAAATTGGTGCCAGGAGTGGGATGTTACTGAAAAGATATCCGAAAATGTGGAAGCAACTTTGGAACTAGTAACAGGCAAAGGTTGGAACAGTTTGGAGTACTCAGAAGAAAGGAAAATGTGGGAAAGTTTGGAACCTCCTAGAGATTTATTGAATGACTTTGACAAGAATGCTGATAGTGATACGAACAATAAGGTCCAGGCTGAGGTGGTCTCAGATGGAGATGAGGAACTTATTGGCAACTGGAGCAGAGGTGACTCTTGCTATGTTTTAGCAGAGGCTGGTGGCATTTTGCCCCTTCCCTAGAGATTTGTGGTACTTTGAACTTGAGAGAGATAATTTAGGGTATCTGGTGGAAGAAATTTCTAAGCAGCAAAGCATTCAAGAGCTGACTTGGGTACTGTTAAAAGCATTCCATTTTCAAAGGGAAACAGAGCATAAAACTTCAGAAAATTGGAACCTGATGATGCAGTAGAAAAGAAAAATCCATTTTTTAAGGAGAAATTCAAGGCAGCTGCAGAAATTTGCATAAGTAGCAAGGAACTACTAATGTTATTCCCAAGACCATGGGGAAAATGTCTCCAGTTCCTGTTAGAGACCTTCACGGCAGTGCCTCCCATCACAGGCCCAGAGGCCCAGGAGGAAAAAGTGGTTCTGTGGGCCAGGCCCAGGGTCCCTGTGCTGTGTGAAACCTAGGGACTTGGTGCCCTGTGTCCCAGCTGCTCCAGCCTTGGCTGAAAGGGGCTAACGTACAGCTCGGGCTGTGGCTTCAGAGGGTGGAAGCCCTAAGCCTTGGCAGCTTCCATGTGGTGTTGAGCCTGCAGGTGTGCAGAAGTCAAGAACTGAGGTTTGGGAACCTCTGCCTAGATTTCAGAAGATGTATGGAAACACCTGGTTGCCCAGGCAAAAGTTTGCTGCAAGGGTGGGGCCCTCATGGAGAACCTCTGCTTGGGCAGTGCAGAAGGGAAATGTGGGGTCGGAGCCCCCACACAGTGCCCCTGCTGGGGCACTGCCTAGTGGAGCTGTGAGAAGAGGGACACCATCCTCCAGACCCCAGAATGGTAGATCCATCAACAGCTTGCACTATACACCTGGAAAAGCTGCAGACACACAACATGAGCCCATGAAAGCAGCCAGGAGGGAGGCTGTACCCTGCAAAGACACAGGGGCAGAGCTGCCTAAGACCATGGGAACCCATCACTTGCATCAGCGTGACCTGTATGTGAGACCTAGAGTCAAAGGAAATGATTTTGGAGCTTTGAAAATTGACTGCCCCGCTGGATTTTGTACTTGTGTAGGTCTGATAACCCCTTTATTTTGGGCAATTTCTCCCATTTTGAATGGTTACATTTACCCAATACCTGTACCCCTATTGTATCTAGGAAGTAACTAACTTGTTTTTGATTTTACAGGCTCATAGGCAGAAGGGACTTGCCTTGTCTCGGATGAGACTTTGGACTGTGAACTCTTGGGTTAATTCTGAAATGAGTTAAGATTTTGGGGACTGTTGGGAAGGCATGACTGGTTTTGAAATGTGAGGACATGCTATTTGGAGGGACCAGGGGTGAATGATATGGTTTCGCTGTGTCCCCATTCAAATCTCAACTGGATTATATCTCCCAGAATTCCCACATGTTGTGGGAGGGACTTAGGGGGAGTTAGTTGAATCATAGGGGCCAGTCTTTCAGTGCTATTCTTGTAATAGTGAATAAGTCTCATGAGATCTGATGGGTTTATCAGGGGTTTCCACTTTTGCTTCTCTCTCATTTTCTCTTGCTGCCACCATGTAAGAAGTGCCTTTCACCTCCCACCATGATTCTGAGGCCTCCGTAGCTGTGTGGAACTGTAAGTCCAATTAAACCTCTTTTTCTTCCCAGTCTTGGGTATGTCTTTATCAGCAGCGTGAAAATGGACTAATACACAAAGTAAAGACATTTATGTTTATCATGGCTAATTTACATCTTATTTAATACCTGCAGCTTATTATTCTAGCTTTCAAAGTCCCCTTTTGGTTTCACCCATATTGTACTTTGTTGTTGGGCCCTTTGTTTAATGGGTTGAGCTTTTGTTGTGAGGGAAATCCTAGATTTCTGCAAGATGAGACTAATGGAGAAAAGTGAAGAAAGAGACTGGGTGAGCATACTTGTTCAAATGGCACAGTGACTCCCAATTTAACAACAGAGTGAAATGGGAATAGAGAAATAGGTAAACACAATTACTGAGCAACTGTGACTATGAATTTGAAGACACCATAAAAACTGGAAAACAGTCTAGCTATTCAAAACATAGAACACAGAACAAGCATTGAATTTAAATTGCTAAGCAGTAGAGAAGTTATGTAAAACTTAATACCCTCCCCGAGCGGCTGTTATAAGATCAGAAGAGATCATATATGAGAAAGACCTTAGCGTGAAGCTAGAAACTTAGTGGGGAATCAGTAAAAATATGTCTCATAGGAATGCCTTCTTCTTGACCAATCTCTGTATCTTGACTTTGGGCTTCATCTTTTTCTTTTTATTCTCGTAGGTAATTGCATCCAGTTCTTTAGCACTCTTCACTTCTCACATTTCTCACGTCTAATCTATCATTTTGTGAACAAACTCATGTTTATGCTCTCCCTACTCAGCATGATTTCACAGCCTTTGATTTCTCCATCTTCCCAGACTGAAGGTCCTAAGATTTAGGCCAGCAAACTCCCAATCCCTCACTCCAATGCCCTTCTCTAGACTTTCCCTAGCTTTCTGCTTTTCTTGAAGGAGGACTTCTTATAGGGCTTGGCAGGTGTCACCCTAGGCTCCCTGTCCTCTTGGGTGTCTGAGACTTAGTTTCTTCATCTCTAAAATGGAACATGAAGTCAATAATGCCACAAGAGGACATGATGAGCTTTAAGCGTGTTGATGAATATGAGTTGTCTAAAGTATTGCTTCGCACAGAGTCATTCAAAGATGTCATGGTTAAAACAATCTCGAGTCTCTTTTTGTAGTTTGACTTGGAAGCAGTTCATGTGAAATATGCAAACCTCTTTGAAAAGTGCGCACTGTAGATTTCTGATGAGGAACACAAGAATGATTTTTCTAACTGCTAATTGGTTAACCCATTCTAGCCTCATGGTAACATGGCATATGTGTGGCGAATTGTGCGAGAGGGAACACTGATGAAGCAGTCATTCTGTCCTATTCCCCTGCAAACCATCATCTTGGTGGCTGACAGCTTCCAGGACCAGGACTTATGGGTTCCACAAACCTT
Organism: Mandrillus leucophaeus; assembly: GCF_000951045.1. Taxonomy (NCBI): domain Eukaryota; kingdom Metazoa; phylum Chordata; class Mammalia; order Primates; family Cercopithecidae; genus Mandrillus; species Mandrillus leucophaeus. Next base: position 1,566,084 of record NW_012106731.1, read on the forward strand.
ACAGGAACACAACTCTGAAAATGTTCATCTCTATGTCACCAATGAATGTATATACCAGTAACAAAAGTGATGATGATGATGATGATGACGATTATGACTTCTATTATTGAGCCGCCTAGTATGTTCCAAGTCCTGTACTAGGTCCTAAGGACAAATGGATGAACAAGTCTGTCATAGATTAGAGACAGTCTACATAGAACTCCTACCTCAGTGCCTGGCACAAAGTAGGTGTTCAATAAACATTTGAAGGGAAAAAAGTGATGCTCAGAGTTTCAGAGACTTCCAAGAAGGTCTTCTGGATTCTAGAAATAAATAATACTTTTACACGGGTCCCCAAATACACCCAACTCCATACCTGATCCAGCTCCTTGGTGAATGACATAGCTCTGAGATTCTATTGCATTTGGGGCCTATCCAGTTCAAACAATCTTACAGGAGCTTGACTTTGGGTTCGTCCCTCATTAGTCCTTTCAAACTTCTTGGTGTGCTATAGTGTTCCATGGAGCTGGTGTCTAGACCAAAGCTAGAAAAGTGTGTATAGAAAAGAAATGGCTGAGGTAGTAGAGTTCTTGGTTTTCCTGGACAATTTTTCCAAGTGTAAGTGCCAGCCAGCCCATAGGAAGACAAGGCTTCTCTCTTTCAATTTCTATTTTTCCTAATTATTGACTGTTAACAAATGGATCTTAATTTGTTAAACAAATTAACTGTTTTCAAATTGTTTTGAATATGTGGATGTTAGTCGACAGACTAGTCTTGGAGCTGTCTCTTCTTAGTTGGTATATGGCAGTACTACCATTGTAGTCTGTGTGTGTGTGTGTAAGTGAAGTACTGTGTATTTATTTGATAAATACTCTTGGTTAGCTTAATTCATGGTTATGCAGTCCTTTGTGGCTTTAATTTCAAAGTTTTGAATAACATTGGTGGCAAATATGCTAGGTACATTAACTATTTTTGCCTCTTAGGGATCTATTTGTCAAATTACCTATTTCATTACACCTGATGGCCTTTGGGTCCTACGGAAGTTAATGCCGTCTTTGAAAATGAGCAACTTTATTCCTGAGCCTTCTACATTAGAAGGATCATCCCCAATTTTTTTTGAGTTACTTAAGGATGTGAAAAATATCTTTATTTTCTATTTGATGACACTTCTAGGTAATGTGAGGAATTATAGAATAATACTTTAGCTTGGAAAGGATTTTACTCCGGAATAAAAAAATCAAGTGAGATTTTCAGCTGTTGCTTGTTAAGTGCCAGTTTGACATTCGAAATTATCTGAACTTTGTGATTTGGAGAACCCAAAATCAACCAGCAGCAATAACTTTCATCCACTCAAAACCCATTTGGTCATGACTGATGAAGAAGCTCATTTTGTTTGGGAGGATTGGATGTGAGCAATTGAGGATGAAAACATAAGACCTAATGATGGAGTATTCTCTGTGCAACTTCAAGGCCCAAATTTATCTTCACTTTAAAATAAACACACTTACTTTTGCCTCTTTTTCTTAGAAAATTTAGGAGAGTGTGTTGAGAAATGATAGAAGTAAGACTTATACATATTCTCTTGATCTCAGCAGGCAGCTTTGTGTATTGGTCAATACACAATACATGGGGGGCAGGAGTTGGGTCCTGGCCCTGCTCTTCAAGGTGGTGTAACCTTGGGCAAGTTGCTCAACCTTTCTCAGTCTCAGTCTTCTCAATCACAAAATGAAGCCGGAACTCATACCTTTCTTAGAAGGCCAGTGTGAGGATTAAGTAGGCTGTCCACGTAGAAAGCACTTCTTAGGAAAACCTTCAAGGTGGAAGGTGGATTTACTGTGGGGTTTATGAAGCTTAAATTCCAGGAATCCTCACTTGCACATACCTCTTTTTTTAAAAAAAATTCCCTTTTGTAGTTAATTTTGTATTCATTGTTGTTGTGTTTTCATAAATAGGGCTTCCCAAATTATATGGTAAAGCCTGGGTTTTCCTTTGTCAAACCTTCTTCATCAGATTGTTCCATGATTCCTCCTCTTTTGGTGCAGACCTCAGGATTAATCAATTGAAATAATGCTCTTAATAACTGCTAAATAGAAGACATTATTTTTAGACCATCTGTATGATGTATGTTATAATAGAGTTCTCCCAGGCAGGAATTATCTAGAAGGAGAAGAATTAATTTGTCTCCACACATATATTAAAGAATGGATTCACTTCTGCCAAGGAAAGTAAGTGTAGAAGTTTCCTTGATGAGATTCAATGATTTATAGACTGGTCTACTGATGATTATCACCTGGTGTTAGAATAATAAGGACGCTGAAGATAACACTCATTGAATGCTTCTGATCCAAACCCAGCTATGTGAACATTTTGTTGTACTTGCTTAAGTTGGCAGATTTGTTTTTTGCAGCCTTGTTTGTTTATGATATCTAGAAAAGCTATATGTTTTCTTTAACAGAGGTATGGGCCATTCTGACTGCTACTGAGAGGGGAGAGGTGTTCAGACAGGGTGTCTAGGGGTTGTGGTTAGAAATATGAGAGTCATATGGCATGCAGTGACTATTTCTCCCCAAAGTAAGGAGATTTTTTCTTTTTTTTTTTTAGGAGGAAAGAGTTGAGTAAATGAGGCATTTACTGAGAGAAGCTTTTTATGACAAGTATAGCTCATGTCAAAAGAGACATTTTTATTAAGAAGATACACACACTCATTCCACACTCACGGATTTGAGAGACACGGAGGGATCGAAGGCTAAGAGACATGTATAACGAGAGACAACAATTTGAAATGGAGATGAGATAAAACATCCTCTCAGATGAAGGCATCTAGAGTTGAGGCTGATTTTGAGAGAAAAGGAAGATAAAATAAAGATTTTAGTTCAGAGGCTTAATTTTACTCAGTTGAAAAGAGTTTAGAAGTACATATAGTTCTGCTTCTGAATACTGACAGAAAGGGACAGGAAGAGTTCAGTGAGAGAGGCAAGGGAGAGAACCACCACAGTTATCTGTTCCCTTGGGTGGCTGAAATGGCTGAGAGCAGCTAGCCTTGGGAGGGGCCTGAAGCAGGACTTGGCGGGAATGGGAAGGTAGTCAATGCGGGACCAATCAGGGCTGACCAGGCTATGGGCCTATACGGAAGAAATGCTTCTTCAAGATAACAGATTACACTAATTGAGAATCCAGTAAGTGTTCTAATGCTTTGTGATTTCTTCTCTTGAGTGATTCACATTTATTTCATTTATTAGTTTCTTAGTATTATTGGTTTATTAATCAACAGTATACATTTTATTGGTAATGGTAAATACTGTGACTCTTTTTTCTTTCTTTTTTTGAGATAGGATCTTGTTCTGTCGCCCAGGCTGGAGGCCCAGTGACATGATCATGACTCACTGCTGCTTCAACCTTCCAGGCTCAAGCAATCCTCCCACCTTTGCCACCCAAGTAGCTGGGCTACAGGTATGCACCACCATGCCTGGCAAATTTTTGTATTATGATTATTATTATTATTATTATTATTTTGGTAGAGATTGGGTTTTGCTGTCTTGCCCAGGCTGGTCTTGGACTCCTAAGCTCAAGCGATCCACCCACCTCTGTCTCCCAAAATGCTGGGATTACAGGTCTGAGCCATGGCACCTGGCTGACTCTCATTTTTTTTAAGTTGATACATAGTTTGCATGTATCCTGAAGTGACAAAGTTTTCTGTTGAAGCTACACTTAGAATTACTTTGGCAATAGTGAATCTGAGAGATGAGGTAAAATTCTTTGTTGGGAGAGAAGCCTGATTATTTTACTCATAGTGCAGGTGATGGGAACAGATTCTACTACTCATAATGGCCTTGCACCTGGCTCTTTGCTGGCCATGGTATAAAATTACTTAAGATTTGGTCCCATTTTCAATTCTATCATTATTTACCAAGTGCATCCAGTGTGGGCTGAAGTGGTTTTTGCATCTCCTAAGAACTGATTATATGCAATCTCCTCCCAATGCCACTTTCAGTAATATCATCTTGGGTGCTTGACATTGGCCGTGATGGGAGTATTTACACCACAGAAACTGGCAGTCACTATAAATCAGGGTTTTCTCCATCCCCAGAGAGCTAGTTGTTAAAGATTTGCCAGGACATACACATCTAAGAAAAAGGTTACTGAGCTAGGCACTGCAGGGGAATTAAAATATGAGTGGGATACATTCTGGTCTTTAGGGATCTTATAATTTGGTAGCAGGAATTAATAATGATGGGGATAATAATAATAATAATGAGTACCTGTTGATCACTTACTCTGTTAGAACTTTACAGGTGTTAGCTTGCTTAATCATTACAAAAAACCCTATTAGGTGGGGGCCTATAATTCTCTCTCTCTCTTTTTTTTTTCTTGAGACTGAGTTTTACTTTTGTCACCCAGGTTGGAGTGCAATGGCACGATCCTGGCTCACTGCAACCTCTGCCTCCCGGGTTCAAGGGATTTGCCTGGCTCAGCCTCCCGAGTAGCTATGATTATAGGTGTCTGCCACCAGGCCTGGCTAATTTTTTGTATTTTTAGTAGAGACGGGGTTTCACCATGTTATGAGGGGCTGACTGTCAGGCTAAGGCATCTAAGCTTTATTTGGTGTCTTTTCAACAGGTCAATTAAACTGAGGTAAACTAGTCCAGACTGTATACCAATGATCAAAAATTCAGATGTATTTCAGCCCATATCAATGTGATAATAGAGCACTCAATTTTATGAAATCTTGTTGATTTTTTTCAGCTCTTAAGTGTTTAAAGGGCATTTCTTCAAATGGCTGGTGGAGATCATCTCATTGTCCTTATTATATATTCTAACAACTTGATTACAGCTCAAAGCCAATGAATCTCATGCAAGGTAGCCGGATTTATAAATTCCTGCAGGCTCAAGGAATCCTTTGGTGCCACAGGAACGCTCATCAGTGGAGGTCTGGTGCACACTGTTGTCCAATGTGCCTTGATAGTCTGTATTGGTTAGAGTGGCTGCTAGCCGGTGTAATCTGTACATTGTTAGAATCTAAATTT
>NW_012106731.1:1571416-1572742 GCF_000951045.1 Mandrillus leucophaeus
TTTAATAAATGGCAGTTTCTGGTCAATCTGGGTTTTCCATAAATATTCATTGCCATGAACATTCATGGTGTCTCTTTATGCTCCGTGGATTGTACCCTAAAAATGCTAGTTTCCACAATTTTGTTTCTGGTATAATTAATAACATGTTAAAAAATATTTTTAAAAAACAGGTTTCTCATTTATATATGTGTTTGTGGGGTTTCTTCCTAGCCATGGCAGTCGGGAGGTGGTAAGGCAGGTAATTTGTTCTTTTGCTAAGCAACAGGGACTCAGACTGAAAAGTTTTGAAAACCACCTGGTTTAAACACTTAATGTCTCTTCCATCCGTCTGCCCAGTCGGTCTTGGGGAGTAGATCCAGACAACCTCAGGTTCATCTGCTCCTGCCTCACCTGGCATTTGGCTTTTCTGATTCCGCAGTGCCACTCCCAGCCCCTCCAACTTGGTTCTGTGGGTGTCCTGATTGATGGTGTCCCAGCTGGACTACCTGACTTTCCTAGATTTGACTTCAGCACCACCTTGAGGCTACACGGTCCTTGACGCTTTTTTACCTTAGGTAAGAAATACTAATGATTCACTTTCTGGGTGCTAAGCCTCCAGTGGGTGCTTGAATTTATTTGTCTAATAACAAATAAGTGACTGAATTAATAAATTAGTGGATTTTCTGTGATTAAAAGTTGCAATTTCTTCTCTTCTACTGTTCTTACCACTGAACAACAGACAACATGTAATAGGCACTTTCCTAGTCTATGTAAGACTCTTGATTTAAAATAAGTGACGTTTTGGTGTCCCTCTTGTTACTTGTCTTTGCCACTTTGGGTGGATCAGTCTCCATGTGGCAGTAGGGATAGGTAGTCCAATTTATAATTGCTTATAACCTTTACCAAATCACAAAAATCACCAGAGAATGTGTTTAATCATTTCTTGATCCTGCGAATTCCTTAGGTTCCTTCCCAAGTTGCAACAGGGAGGAAATGTGGGTACAAATGTATGTGATTTACTTGGACTGCTTCATACTAAGGGACTGGGTGGTATATATCTGTGGTGCTTAAAGGGCTTGGCACAATTCTAAGATCATTGCCCTGATATCATCTGTTGAATGTCTTACAAGTCCTCCCAAGTTTTGGGAGGAGCCTTCCAATACCCGCTCTTCCTTCTCAATATGTTTTATAATAATATGTCTAGGCTGGGCATGGTGGCTCACACCTGTAATCCCAGCACTTTGGGAGGCTGAGGCGGGCGGATCATGAGGTCAGGAGATCGAGACCATCCTGGCTAACACGGTGAAACCCCATCTCTACTAAAAATACAAAAATTAGCCAGGTGTG
>NW_012106731.1:1575882-1576417 GCF_000951045.1 Mandrillus leucophaeus
CCACACCAGGGGAAGAACCAGGGGAGAAGAGGTAGATGTAAGACCCCAGAAGTATGCCATCATATAAAACCCCAAGTCAAAATGTCAAACCATGCCCTTGGTTGGCCCTCTTCTAGGTGTACTTTACTTCCTTTTGTTCCTGCTCCTCTGATGCTCTTTAATAAACTTTCATTCCTGCTCTAAAACTTGCTTCGGTCTCTCCTTCTGCCTTATGCCCCTCAGACAAATTCTTTCTTCTGAGGAGGCAAGACTTGAGGTTGCTGCAGACCCGAACAACTGCAGATTTGCTGCCAGTTATAGAAGGATGACTTGTTGGGATTGGCAGGTGACACCATAGTCCCCTTGCATTTCTTGAGTTGTCATTTTGGGGTACAAGCACAATATTCATATTTAAGCACTGGTAATGCATTCCTCAAGAAGGCAGGACAGAATGGCGTGAACTCGCGGGGCGGAGCTTGCAGTGAGCCGACATTGCGCCACTGCACTCCCGCCTGGGCAACAGAGCGAGACTCCGTCTCAAAAAAAAAAAAAAAAA
>NW_012106731.1:1581607-1582591 GCF_000951045.1 Mandrillus leucophaeus
CCACACCAGGGGAAGAACCAGGGGAGAAGAGGTAGATGTAAGACCCCAGAAGTATGCCATCATATAAAACCCCAAGTCAAAATGTCAAACCATGCACTTGGTTGGCCCTCTTCTAGGTGTACTTTACTTCCTTTCATTCCTGCTCCTCTGATGTTCTTTAATAAACTTTCATTCCTGCTCTAAAGCTTGCTTTGGTCTCTCCTTCTGCCTTATGCCCCTCAGACAAATTCTTTCTTCTGAGGAGGCAAGACTTGAGGTTGCTGCAGACCCGAACAACTACAGATTTGCTGCCAGTTATAGAAGGATGACTTGTTGGGATTGGCAGGTGACACCATAGTCCCCTTGCATTTCTTGAGTTGTCATTTTGAGGTACAAGCACAATATTCATATTTAAGCACTGGTAATGCATTCCTCAAGAAGGCAGGACAGAATGGCGTGAACCCGGGGGGCGGAGCTTGCAGTGAGCCGACATTGCGCCACTGCACTCCAGCCTGGGCAACAGAGCGAGACTCCGTCTCAAAAAAAAGAAGGCAGGACAGGAGATATTAATGATCACCGTGTCTTTGGAGCAGAGGTTTTCAGAAAAAGCATTTGTAAACACTTCACATTCTTGTAGCATCTAAGTCACACATCAGAACAAAGGGCTTTGGGGAAAGGATTTTCACCCAACTAGTTGAGAATAGTTGATAAAGTCAGCACTTCTCTAGTCTTGTACCTTGAACCTTGCCTGAGCAAGCCATCAGGAGAAGTTCTTTGTGAAATTCTGTATTCTTCCTTGGCTGTTTGTTGTAGGTTCAGACAAAACCAGGATTGGAGTTGGATAGTTGCTCCAAGCTTTCTTATTATTCAATAGTCTAAGACATTTACAAGTAGGATGTTTCATTTGAAGTAAGAATGTACTACAGCTTCTGGGTATGGATCGAGGATTCTAGCTAAGAAAACTTATTTTAAAAAACCTCAACTTGATCCACAACTTTATTGGTC
>NW_012106731.1:1589061-1591124 GCF_000951045.1 Mandrillus leucophaeus
TTAGAACTTTCCTCAGCTTTCTGCCTATCTTGAAGTGTTACAGGAGGTCACTAGTCAGGCATGAGCAAGGCAGGAAAGGGTTCCCCTCCACCCCACCAGGCATGTCAAGAAACCATCAGGTGATGGTCAAGCAGTGGTCATACTGTCTCTCTAAAATAATAATTGGTCACAGCTGGCTCCGGGGAAAGGCAGTCTCCCAATAGATAGAAACATCTGAATCTGGTGATCAGCAGCCTCCTGGTAAGATCTCAGGAGGTGGGCTAGGGGGCTCAAGCATGCACATTCAGAGGCAAAATGGCAAATTTTTTTTTTTTTTTTTTTTTTATTTGGGGTCGCGCTCTTTCACCCAGGCTGGAGTGCAGTGGCGCGATCTCGGCTCACTGCAAGCTCTGCCTCCAGGGTTCACGCCATTCTCCTGCCCCAGCCTCCCCAGCAGCTGGGACTACAGGTGCATGCTGCTATGCCTGGCTAATTTTTTGTATTTTTAGTAGAGACGGGGTTTCACTGTGTTAGCTAGGATGGTCTTTTCATGAGGAAAGATATTCACTAGGAAGGACTGAAAGAGACAGTATGCTCTAGGTAGCAGAATGAGTGCTTGTGTCTCAGGAGACACTCGACTTAAACAATATAAACCAAGAATAACATTCTAAGCCTCTCAACCATCTGAACAAACCCCTCCTTTCAGCCAAGGGCATTCCAAAGTTAACCTGAAAAATTAGTTCAGGCCATGATAGGAAGCGGGTGGGTGTCGGACATGTCTCACAGTTGACCAGCATTAACATCAGTACAGAGATCTTAAGACAGATAGAACTGACTTTTTAAGTCTGATAAGAAACATTTACAATCTATTCTCTAAAGCCTGCTACCTGGAGGCAGATCTGCATGATAAAACCTCAGCCTCCACAGCCCCTTACCTTAACCCAGAGATTTCTTTGTATTGATTCTAAGTCTTTAGACAATAACTTGACCAATTGCTAATCAGAAAATCTTTCAATCCACCTAAGACCTGGAAGCCTCCCCCTACTGTCCCCACCCACCACTTCCAGTTACCCCACTTTTCCAGACCAAACCAATGTACATTTTACATGTGTTGATTGATGTTTTATGTCCCCTTAAATTGTATAAAACCAACTTGTAGCCTGACCACCTTGAGCAATGTTCTAAGGATCTCCTGAGGGCTGTGTCACGGGCCATTGGTCACTTATATATGGCTCAGATAAATCTCTTCAAATATTTTACAGAATTTGAGTCATTTTGTTGATAAGAACAACAGAAAAATACCACAACAATCCTTGATATGGTTTTATTTCCTATGACGACGCTTGTAATTTTAGCCACATGTTGGGAGAAGGGGTTACACCTAAAGTGACAGAGGCATGCAATGGCGAATTTGAGTAAATTGGTTGCATCAGTTTACAATGGAAAGCAGTTTCTTATCCTAAATATATTCATCTGTAATGTTGAAATTGCCCCTCCATTCGTGTCTCTCCTCCCTCCCTATTCCATTCTAGCGTTTTGTGAACAAACTTATATTTATGCTACCTCTACTCTTATGATTTTAAAAAGTCTTTCTTTAGTTATTTCTCCTTTCATTCTCCATCTTCTCAGACTAAAGGGTCCTAAGATTTTTAGTGTATCAGGCTCCCCATCCTCTCCCTTACTCTATTCAAGCTTTTTAGAACTTTCCTCAGCTTTCTGCCTATCTTGAAGTGTTACAGGAGGTCACTAGTCAGGCATGAGCAAGGCAGGAAAGGGTTCCCCTCCACCCCATCAGGCATGTCAAGAAACCATCAGGTGATGGTCAAGCAGTGGTCATACTGTCTCTCTAAAATAATAATTGGTCACAGCTGGCGCTGGGGAAAGGCAGTCTCCCAATAGATAGAAACATCTGAATCTGGTGATCAGCAGCCTCCTGATAAGATCTCAGGAGGTGGGCTAGGGGGCTCAAGCATGCACATTCAGAGGCAAAATGGCAGATTTTTTTTTTTTGAGACGGAGTCTCGCTCTTTCACCCAGGCTGGAGTGCAGTGGCGAGATCTCGGCTCACTGCAAGCTCCGCCTCC